>NW_026990597.1:0-29966 GCF_036250125.1 Pseudopipra pipra
TCCCCCCCCAGACCCCTCAAATCAGCCCCCAGACCCCCAAACCAGCCCCTCAACCCCCCAAATCAACCCCTTGGCTCCTCGATGAGCCCCCCAGATCCCCCAAATCAGTCCCCAGCCCCCCCAGATCAGCCCCCAGACCCCCAAACCAGCCCCCCAACCCCCCAAATCAAGCCCCTGGCCCCCCCGAGGAGCCCCCCCAAAGCCCCCCCCTCACTCACAGGTCGGGGGACGCCAGGGGCCGTTTGCTGCTGGGTTTCCCGGCGGATCCGTCCTTGCTGGACTCTGGGGGGGGGAGAGAAAATTTGGGGGGGGGGGGAGGGTCAGGACACCCCCATCCTCCTGCCCCACCCCCTCAGGGACCCCCCAAACCCCCCCTGACCCCTCCCAGCCCCCAGAGTGGGGGTGGGGGGCCGTGACCCCGGGGGGGGATGTCCTTGAGGTGGGGGGTCCTTGGGGTGGGAGCACCCAGGGTGGGTGGGGGGCCCAGGGACCCAGGGTGGGGGTCCCCAAGGTGGGAGGGGTCCCTTTGGGGGGTCCCAAGGTGGGGGTCCCTGCGGGGGGGTCCCAGCTACCCAGGGTGGGGGTCCCCAAGGTGGGGGGTCCTTTGGGGGGTCCCAAGTGGGGTGCTCAGGGTGGGGGTCCCTGTGTGAGGGTCCCCAAAGTGGGGGTCCCTGAGGGGGGGTCCCAGGGACCCAGGGTGGGGGTCCCCAAGGTGGGGGGTCCCTTTGGGGGGTCCCAAGTGGGGTGCTCAGGGTGGGAGGATCCCTGTGGGGGGGGGTCCCCGAAGTGAAGGATCCCTGTGGGGGGGTCCCCAAAGTGGGGGGCCCTGAGGGGGGGTCCCAGGTACCCAGGGTGGGGGTCCCCAAGGTGGGAGAATCCCTGTGGGGGGGTCCCAAGTGGGGTGCTCAGGGTGAGGGTCCCTGTGCGAGGGTCCCCAAAGTGGGGGGTCCCTGGGGGGGTCCCAGATACCCAGGGGGGAGGGGATCTGGGGTGGGGGGGAGTCCCCACAGTGGAGATTCCCAGGGTGGGGACCCCCAGAGTGGGGGTCCCTGGTGGGGGGGGGTGGTCTCCAAGTGCCCAGGGGAGGCTGGGAGGGACCCCCAAATCCACCCCCAGGGACCTCCAGAGCTGGGGCACCCCCCACACCTGGGTGGGGGCCCACTGACCTTGTCCTTGTGGGGGTCCACACCCACACTGAGGGGGTCCCACCAGCCCTGGCACTCTGTGCCCACTCCCACAGCCCCCCCCCAGGTCTGGAATAACTCCCCCAGGTCCAGAACAGCCCCCAGACCCACCTGGCAGCCCCCACACCTGGGTGGTGGAGCCGCAGCCCCTGTCACTGTGGGGGTCCCACACCCACACTGAGGGGGTCCCACACCCCCTGTGCCCCCTCCACAGCCCCCCAGGTCCAGTGGAGCCCCCCCAGGTGCAGCAGAGCCCCCAGACCCACCTGGCAGCCCCCAGACCCACCTGGCAGCCCCCACACCTGGGTGGTGGAGCCGCAGCCCCTGTCACTGTGGGGGTCCCACACCCACACTGAGGGGGTCCCACACCCCCTGTGCCCCCTCCCACAGCCCCCAGGTCCAGTGGAGCCCCCCCAGGTGCAGCAGAGCCCCCAGACCCACCTGGCAGCCCCCAGACCCACCTGGCAGCCCCACACCTGGGTGGTGGAGCCGCAGCCCCTGTCACTGTGGGGGTCCCACACCCACACTGAGGGGGTCCCACACCCCCCGTGCCCCCTCCCACAGCCCCCCCAGGTGCAGCAGAGCCCCCAGACCCACCTTGCAGCCACCGCACCTGGGTGGCGGGGCCGTAGCCCTTGTCACTGTGGGGGTCCCACACCCACACTGAGGGGGTCCCACACCCCCTGTGCCCCCTCCCACAGCCCCCAGACCCACCTTGCAGCCCCCAGACCCACCTTGGAGCCCCCAGACCCACCTTGCAGCCACCGCACCTGGGTGGCGGGGCCGTAGCCCTTGTCGTTGCGGGCGGCGATGCGGAAGATGATGGCGGGTTTGGTGGTGTGGTCGATGTGGGCGCTGGCCAGGCTGGAGGCGGGCACGAGGCACGAGGGGCTGGGCCCGCAGTAGACCCTCATGAAGGCCAGCTGGGCCCCCCCCGCGCCTCGGGGCCGCCCCCGGGGCCCCCCTGGATGGCCAAGTACACCGAGTACTCGGCGATGCGCCCCGACGTCACCGACGGCGGCTCCCACGTCAGGTGGGCCCCGTCCGGGCTCTGGGGGGGGAAAACGGGGGGCAACGGGGTCAGGGGGGGCAATGTGGGGGGCACGGGGGTGAGGGGGAAGGGCGGGGGTGGGGGTACGGGGTGGGCACAGCCCCCATGTCGGGTGGGCGCTGCGCACGCTCTGGGGGGGGCAAAGGGGGGCACCAGGGCCGAGGGGGGCACGGGGGGGGTGGGTTGGAGCTGTGGGGCAGATGGTGGGGCAAAGGGGGGCACAGAGTGGGGCAGGGGGGTGCTTTGCTGATCTTGATGGCGCAGGGAGTGCTGGGAAAGCCGGGTAAGGTTGGGTTGGGTTGAGCTGGGTGGGCTGAGTTGGGTTGGGTTTTGTTGGGTTATGTTGAGCTGGGTTGAGTTGGGTTGGGTTGAATTGGGTTGGGTTGAGCTGGGTTGGGTTGGGTTTTATTGGGTTGGGTTGAGTTGGGTTGAATTGAGTTGGGTTGTGTTGGGTTGGGTTCAGCTGGGTTGAGTTGGGTTGGGTTGAGTTGGGTTGGGTTCAGCTGGGTTGAGTTGGCCTGGGTTCAGTTGGCCAACTGGGTTGAGTTGGCCTGGGTTGAGTTGGGTTGGGTTCAGCTGGGTTGAGTTGGGTTGGGTTGAGTTGGCCTGGGTTGAGTTGGGTTAGGTTGGGTTGAGCTGGGTTGAGTTGGGTTGGGTTGTGGTTGATGTCATGGTTGGACGTGTGGGTCAGAGACCCCCGCTCTGGGTCGGGGGTCCCTGCTCTGGGTCGGGGGTCCCCGCGGTGGCTCAGCCCGTACCTTGCTGATCTTGATGGCGCAGGGGGCGCCGGGGAAGCCGGGCAGGCAGGTTTTGAAGGCCGACAGCTCGGAGAAGGGCCCGCGCCCGCAGGCGTTCAGCCCGGCCACGCGGAACTTGTAGGCCGTGCCCGGCTGCAGCTCCTGGCGCCGCAGCTGGGAGTGGTCCGGGATCCCCGAGCCCTCCTCCTGCGGGGGACAGGGACGTGGGGACACGGCCAGAGACGGACCACGGACAGGGGGACACAGGGGGGACACAGGGACAAAGGGGGGACACAGCAGGGACGTGGGGACACGGCCAGAGACGGACCATGGACAGGGGGGACACAGGGGACAAAGGGAGGACACAGGAGGGACGTGGGGACACGGCCAGAGATGGATAATGGACAGGGGGACACAGGGGGGACACAGCAGGGACATGGGGACATGGCCAGAGAGGGACCACGGACAGGGGGACACAGGGGAGACACAGCAAGGACACGGGGACACAGCGAGAGACACCCCAGACAGGGGGGCACCGTGGGGACACAGCAGGGACGTGACCACAGAGATCCCCAGACATGGGGGACACAGTGGGGACATGGGGGACACCTTGGGGACACAGCGGGACATGGGAGACACCTTGGGGACACAGTGGGGACATGGGGACACCTTGGGGACATGGGGGACACAGCGGGGACATGGGAGACACCTTGGGGACATGGGGGACACAGCGGGGACACCTTGGGGACATGGGGGACACCTTGGGGACATGGGGGACACCTTGGGGACACAGTGGGGACACCCAGGGGGACATGGGGACATGGCCACAGAGAAACCCCAGACAGGGGAGACACCTCGGGGACATGGGGGACACAGTGGGGACAGGGGGGACACCTTGGGGACACCCAGGGGGACACGGCCAAAGAGATCCCCCTGACGTGGGGGACACCATGGGGACGGGGGGACACCTTGGGGACACAGTGGGGACATGGCCACCAGGGGTGTCCCCAGTGCCAAGTGAGTGTCCCCAGGGGTGTCCCTGGTGCCACGGGGGTGTCCCCAGCGCAGGGGGTGTCCCCAGTGCCACGGGGGTGTCCCCAGGGGTGTCCCTGGTGCCACAGGGGTGTCCCCAGCGCAGGGGGGTGTCCCCAGTGCCACGGGGGTGTCCCCAGGGGTGTCCCTGGTGCCACAGGGGTGTCCCCAGCGCAGGGGGGTGTCCCCAGTGCCACGGGGGTGTCCCCAGGGGTGTCCCTGGTGCCACAGGGGTGTCCCCAGCGCAGGGGGGTGTCCCCAGTGCCACGGGGGTGTCCCCAGGGGTGTCCCTGGTGCCATGGGGGGTGTTCCCAGCGTGGAGGGGTGTCCCCAGGGGTGTCCCCAGTGCGGGGGGGTGTCCCCAGAGATGTCCCTGGTACCATGGCAGGTGTCCCCAGGGATGTCCCCAGTGCCACTGGGGTGTCCCCAGGGATGTCCCTGATGCCACAAGGGGCATCCCCAGTGCAGGGGGGTGTCCCCAGGGATGTCCCCAGTGCCATGGGGGGTGTCCCCAGCACAAGAGGGTGTCCCCAGGGGTGTCCCCAGGGATGTCCCCAGTGCCATGGGGGGTGTCCCCAGCACAAGAGGGTGTCCCCAGGGGTGTCCCCAGTGTCCCTGGTGCCACGGGGGGTGTCCCCAGTGACAAGTCAGTATCCTCAGAGGTGTCCCCAGTGCCATGGGGGTTGTCCCCAGTGCAGGGGGGTGTCCCCAGGGATGTCCCCGGTGCCACAGCGGGTGTCCCCAGCACAGGGGGGTGTCCCCAGCACAGGGGGGTGTCCCCAGGGATGTCCCCAGTGCCATGGGGGGTGTCCCCAGCACAGGAGGGTGTCCCCAGAAGTGTCCCCGGTATCACGAGGGGTGTCCCCAGTGCCACGAGGGGTGTCCCCAGGGATGTCCCCAGTGCAGGGGGGTGTCCCCAGGGGTGTCCCCGGTGCCACAGGGGGTGTCCCCAGGGGTGCCCCCGGCGCAGGGGGTGCGGTGCCACTCACGTCGGGGGGCGGGGCATCCTCGGGGGGCAGGAAGTAGTGTGTGACCATCATGGTGGTGCCCTTGATGACGCCCACGTCGAACCACTGGTTCTCCTTCTTGGGCAGCGCCTTGGGGGGCTGCACCCCCGACTCCGGCTTCTGGGGGAGGGGGGCCACGGGGGGGGGGGTCACCCTGTGCTGGGGACCCTCCCCAGAGCCCCCCAGGACCCTCCCAGGACCCCCCACTCACCGCCGGGGCGCTCTCGATGCCGTTGGCCACCTCGGCCAGGGCGGCGGCCGCCTGGAGCTTGGCGGGGCTGGGGGGCGACCGCCGGGCCCGGGGGGGCCACGAAGGCGCTCGAGGGGGCCAGGCCTGGGGGGGGGACACACACACAGAGGACACAGAGAGTTGAGGGAGGGGCCCCAAAGACCCCCCCTCGAATTCTGCAGGTGTTTCCAGTCACCCCACCCTGAGAAATCCGGGGGTCCCACGGCCCCACCCCGACTTTTGAGGTGCCCCCTCCTTGTCATGGGTGACCCCCCCCTCAGCACTGACAGGTCCCAAACCCCTCCGTGGGTGCCCCCTCCTCTCTCACAGGTGCTCCCACCCATGGGAACACCCTCCCCTTCCACGGGTGTTCCCCCCACCCCAGTGGGTGCCCCCCAAGGGGTCTCAAGCCCCTCCATGGGCACCCCTGGGGGTCCCACACCCCCAACCCCTGGGTGCCCCCCCCCCCAAGCACTAAGGGTCTCACACCCCCCATGGGTGGCCCCCCCCAAAGCACCTGGGGGTCCCACACCCCCCATTGGTGCCCCCCAAAAGAGTCTCAACCCCCTCCGTAGGTGCCCCCCCCAAAAGGAATCCCAAATTCCCCCCCATGGGTGTGTGCCCCCCCCCCTCTCTATAAGCACCCCTGGGTGCCCCCTCCCCAAACCCCAGCCCCTCCCCATATCTCACCATCCCCAGGGGGGCAGCAGGGCTGTGGGTGCCCCCCCGGGGGTCCCAAAATTCCCCAAAGTGTCCCACTCCCCCTCCCATGTCTCACCATCTCTGGGGGGGGCAGCAGGGCCGTGGGTGCCCCCACGGGGGTCCCACCCCCCCTCCCATGTCTCACCATCTCCGGGGGGGGCAGCAGGGCTGTGGGTGCCCCGCCGGGGGTCCCACACCCCCCCAATGGATCTCCACCCCCCTCTATATCTCACCATCTCCAGGGGGGGGGGCAGCAGGGCCGTGGGTGCCCCCCCGGGGGTCCCCCCCCCAATGGATCCCCAATGGATCCCCCCAATGGATCCCCACCCCCCCTATATCTCACCATCTCCGGGGAGGGGCAGCAGGGCTGTGGGTGCCCCCCCGGGGGTCCCACCACCCCAATGGACCCCCACCCCCTCCCATGTCTCACCATCTCCGGGGGGGGGCAGCAGGGCCGTGGGTGCCCCCCCGGGGGTCCCCAGCTCTCCCAGCCCGTTGGCGTCGCCCGCGGGGTCGTTGAGGCTGTCGGCGGGCGCCAAGGCCTCGGTGGGCAGGTGGGGGGCGGCCGGGGGGGTCTGGGGGGGTGCCGTGGGGGTGGGGGGGGCCTGGGGGGCGGCGGGGGGGGCCCCGGCCTCGGCCAGTTGCTGCTGCTGCTGCACCAGCGCCGCCAGTTCCTGCTGGGTGAGCACCAGGGGCAGGGCCCCCCCCGCGGGCCCCCCGCCCTCGGCCCCCAGAGCCCCCAGCTCAGGGGGGCCCCCCCCGGGCTCCCCCGGCTCCAGGGGCTCCGAGCTCCCTGTGGGGACACCGAGAGAAGGGGGGGTGGGTCAGGTGGGGGGTGGGGATGGAGGGGTCACCCCCAAACCGAAGCCCCCCCTCACCCATGAAGGCCTGCTGGGCCCAGGACCACCCTCACAGAACCACCACCACCCTCACAGAACCACCACCACCACCACACACCATCACACTGATGGTCCCACAAACCCCCCCAAAAGCCCCCAGGACCCCCAAAAGCCCCCCCAGAGCCCCCCGGAGCCCCCCATCACCCACGACGGACTGCTGGGCCCAGGACCACCCTCACAGAACCACAACCACCACGGGGCCACCACCCACAACCACGAGGGGCCACCACCTCACAGCTGGTCCCACAACCCCCCCAAAGTCCCCTAGGACCCCCCACAACCCCCCCAGGACCCCTCAGAGCCCCCCCAGAGCCCCCCTCTCACCCATGAGGGCCTGCTGGGCTCAGGACCACCCTCACAGAACCACAACCACCACGGGGCCACCACCATGACCAGGGGGGCCACCACCTCACAGCTGGTCCCACAACCCCCCCAAAGTCCCCTAGGACCCCCCCCAAACCCCCCCAGGACCCCCTCAGCCATGAGGGCCTGCTGGGCCCAGGACCACCCTCACAGAACCACGACCACCACGGGGTCACCACCATGACCAGGGGGGCCACCATCACCCTGCTGGTCCCACAACCCCCCCAAGCCCCCCCAGGACCCCCCAAAGCCCCCCCCGAGCCCCCCCGGAGCCCCCCCTCACCCATGACGGCCTGCTGGGCCGCCTGCAGCACGGCCTGGATGGCCAAGGCCTGCGCCTGGGCCTCCTCGCTCGCCGCCGCCGCCGCCGCCCGCCTCGGCCGCCGCCGTCACCGCCAACTCCTCGGGGGTCAGCCCGGGGGGGCCCCCCGCGCCCCCCGCCTCGGCCAGCAGCTCGGGGGGCAGCGCCAGCCCCTCGCCGGCCCCCCCCCCTCGCCGGGGCCGGGCGGCAGGACCACCACGGCCAGCGGCTCCGGGGACCCCGAGGGGGGGGGGGGCGGCGCCCGCCGGGGTGGGGGGCGCGGGGGGGGCGGCCGGGGGGGGTGGGGGTGGGGGCCGGGGGGGACGGGGAGGGGCCGGAGGGGGGGGTCTGGGGGCGGGTTGGGGGTCTCCGGGGGGGGTGGGGGTGGCGGTGGGGGGGGGTCTCGGGGGGCGCCGGGGGCGACTCGGTCAGCGAGGAGATGGTCTGTGGGGGGGGGAAAAAAGGGGTTGGAGGGGGGGAGGGAGCCCCCCAAGACACAGAGAGCCCTCCCCAGACACACAGACCCCTCCCCAGACACACAGACCCCCTCCCCAGACACACAGACCCCCCTCAGACACCCCCCCAGACACAGAGACCCCTCCCAGACACAGAGACCCCTCCCCAGACACACAGACCCCTCCCCAGACACACAGACCCCCTCCCCAGACACAAAGACCCCCCCCTCAGACACAGAGACCCCTCCCCAGACACACAGACTCCCCTCAGACACACAGACCCCCCCACAGACACAAGAGACCCCCCCAGCCACAGAGACCCCCCTACATACCCCTCAGCCTCCCCCCAAAGCCCCCTTGATGTTCCCAACCCCCTCCCCGTGCCCCCCAAAGCCCCTCACCTGCCCCCAAAACCCCTCCCCAGGTGCCCCCAACCCCCCCCCCCCGTGCCCCCGGTGCCCCCTCACCGGCACGGCGGGTCCGGGCGCGGGCGTGGACTGAGTGACCGTAGTGACCGCCCGGGGCTGGGGGGTCCCGGCGCCGCTGGGGCCGGGGCTGGGGGTCCCGGGGGGGGCTCCCCCCTCGCCCTGGGGGGCTCCCTCAGGCTCCCCCTGCCCATTGGCAGCCGGTGGGGGGGGGTCTGGGGGGAGAAAACGGGGGGGTGAGAGGGGTGAGACCCCCCCAAATGGGGTGAGGGGTCTGTGGGGAGAATGGGGGGTGAGACCCCCCCAAATGGGGTGAGGGGTCTGTGGGGAGAATGGGAGGGGTGAGACCCCCCAAATGGGGTGTGGGGGGGTCTGTGGGGAGAATGGGGGGTGAGACCACCCAAAATGGGGTGAGGGGGTCTGTGGGGAGAATAAGGGGTGAGATCACCCCCCAAATGGGCTGTGGGGGGAATCTGGGGAGAATGGGGGGTGAGACCCCCCAGACTGCGGGGGGGTGCCTGTGGGGAGAATGGGGGGATGAGACCCCCCAAAATGGGGTGGTGGGGGGTCTGTGGGGAGAACGAGGGGTGAGACCCCCCAAAATGGAGTGTGGGGGGAATCTGGGGAGAATGGGGGGTGAGACCCCCCAAAATGGGATGAGGGGTCTGTGGGGAGAATGGGGGGGATGAGACCCCCCAAAATGGGGTGAGGGGTCTGTGGGGAGAATGGGGGGATGAGACCCCCCCAAAATGGGGGTGGTGGGGAGTCTGTGGGGAGAATGGGGGGGACGAGACCCCCCCAAATGGGGTGGTGGGGGGTCTGTGGGGAGAATGAGGGGGTGGTGAGTGGGGTGAGACCTCAAAAAGGGGTGGGAGTGGGGTCTGGGGAGGGGGCCTCTGTGGAGGGCAGGGGGGGCTCTGTGGAGGGGTGGGGGTCTCTCTGGATGGGAGGGGTCTCCAAGGAGGGGTGGGGGTCTCTGTGGAGGGCAGGGGGTCTCTGTGGAGGAGTGGGGGTTCTGTGGAGGGCAGATGGGGCTCTATGCAGGGGTCGGGGTCTCTCTGGAGAGGAAGGGTCTCCGAGGAGGGAGGGGTCTCTGTGGAGGGGTGGGGAGCTCCATGGCGGGCAGGGGGGGTCTCTGTGGAGTGGGGGGGTCTCTGTGGAGCGAGGGGGTCTCTGAGGAGGGGAGGGGTCTCTGAGGAGGGCAGGGGGGTCTCCGAGGAGGGGAGGGGTCTCCGAGGAGGGCAGGGGGGTCTCTGAGGAGGGCAGGGGGGTCTCCAAGGAGGGCAGGGGTCTCCGAGAAGGGCAGGAGGGTCTCTGAGAAGGGCAGGGGGGTCTCTGAGAAGGGCAGGGGGGTCTCCGAGGAGGGCAGGGGGTCTCTGAGAAGGGCAGGGGGGTCTCTGAGAAGGGCAGGGGGGTCTCCGAGGAGGGCAGGGGGGTCTCCGAGGAGGGGTGGGGGTCTCCGAGGAGGGGAGGGGTCTCCGAGGAGGGCAGGGGTCTCTGAGGAGGGCAGGGGGGTCTCCGAGGAGGGGTGGGGGTCTCCGAGGAGGGGAGGGGTCTCTGAGGAGGGGTGGGGGTCTCCGAGGAGGGCAGGGGGGTCTCCGTGGAGGGGTGGGGGTCTCCGAGGAGGGGCAGGGGTCTCTGAGGAGGGCAGGGGGGGTCTCCGAGGAGGGGAGGGGTCTCCGAGGAGGGCAGGGGTCCCACCTTGGCTGGCCCCCATGCTGGCCGTCACCGTGGTGGCCGTGGCCGTCGTCCCCCGTCTCGTGGGTCTCGCAGGGGGGGTTGGAGCAGGCGCGGGGGGGGCTGCCGGGGGGGCCCCCGAGCCCCCCCCCCCCCGGTGGCCGCCGTGGCCGTCGTGGTGGTGCCGGTGGCCGCGGTCTGGTGGGTCTGGCAAGCGGGGGGGCGAGCCCTGCGCCCCCCCCGGCCGTGGCCGTGGTGGCCGTGCTGGTGGTCCCGGTCTCGTGGGTCTCGCAGGGGGGGTTGGAGCAGGGCTGGGACCCCCCTCCCGTGGCACCGGTGGCACCGGCGGCGTCCCGGGGCCGGGAGCCCGCGCTGGCCGTGGTGGTGGTGGCCGTGTTGGTGGTGCCCGTCTCGTGGGTCTCACAGGGGGGGTTGGAGCAGAGCCTGGAGCCCGTGGTGGTCACCGTGTTGGTGGTGCCCGTCTCGTGGGTCTCGCAGGGGGGGTTGGAGCACGGGCGGGGCGTCACCACCGTCCCCGGGCCGGGGGGCTCGCAGGGGGGGCTCGTGCTGGCCGTGGTGGTGGTGGCCGTGCTGGTGGTGCCCGTCTCGTGGGTCTCACAGGGGGGGTTGGAGCAGAGCCTCGAGGACACGGTGGTGGCCGTGTTGGTGGTGCCTGTTTCATGGGTCTCACATGGAGGGTTGGAGCAGAGCCTTGACCCCGTGGTTGTCACCGTGTTGGTGGTGCCCGTCTCGTGGGTCTCACATGGAGGGTTAGAGCAGAGCCTTGACCCCGCCGTCGTCACCGTGTTGGTTGTCCCTGTTTCGTGGGTCTCACATGGAGGGTTAGAGCAGAGCCTTGACCCCGTGGTGGTCACCGTGTTGGTGGTGCCCGTTTCATGGGTCTCACAGGGAGGATTAGAGCAGAGCCTTGACCCCGTGGTTGTCACTGTGTTTGTCGTCCCCGTCTCGTGGGTCTCACAGGGGGGGTTGGAGCAGAGCCTTGACCCCGTGGTTGTCACCGTGTTTGTCGTCCCCGTCTCATGAGTCTCACACGGGGGGTTGGAGCAGAGCCTGGAGCCCGTGGTGGTCACCGTGTTGGTTGTCCCCGTCTCATGGGTCTCACACGGGGGGTTGGAGCAGAGCCTTGACCCCGTGGTGGTCACCGTGTTTGTCGTCCCCGTTTCATGGGTCTCACATGGAGGGTTGGAGCAGAGCCTTGACCCCGTGGTGGTCACCGTGTTGGTGGTGCCCGTCTCATGGGTCTCGCAGGGGGGGTTGGAGCAGAGCCTTGACCCCGTGGTTGTCACCGTGTTTGTCGTCCCCCGTCTCATGAGTCTCACACGGGGGGTTGGAGCAGAGCCTGGAGCCCGTGGTGGTCACCGTGTTGGTTGTCCCCGTCTCATGGGTCTCACACGGGGGGTTGGAGCAGAGCCTTGACCCCGTGGTGGTCACCGTGTTTGTCGTCCCCGTTTCATGGGTCTCACATGGAGGGTTGGAGCAGAGCCTTGACCCCGTGGTGGTCACCGTGTTGGTGGTGCCCGTCTCATGGGTCTCGCAGGGGGGGTTGGAGCAGAGCCTGGAGCCCGTGGTTGTCACCGTGTTTGTCGTCCCCGTCTCATGGGTCTCACATGGAGGATTAGAGCAGAGCCTCGAGGCCACGGTGGTGGCCGTGCTGGTGGTCCCGGTGTCGTGGGTCTCGCAGGGGGGGTTGGAGCAGAGCCTGGAGCCCCCCCCGCCGGCGGCAGCCCCCGGGCTCTGGGGGGTCCTGGTGGCCCCCGCCGCGGTGGTGGTGGCCGCGCTGGTCGTGCCCGTCTCGGGGGTCTCGCGGGGGGGGTTGGCGCCGGGGGCGCCCCAGGAGGGGGGGGTTTGGCACGGTGGCGGTTGCTGGGGAGGGGTCTCCTCTGCCCCCGTCCCGGGGGGGGTTTGGCACGCGGCGCCGTCGGCGGGGGGGTCCCGGCACAGCCGCGCCGTCATGGTGGTGCCGGTGGCCGCCGTCTGCCGGGTGGGGCAGGGCCCCCCCCCCGCCGCCGTGGGGGTGTTGGTGGTGCCCGTCTCGTGGGTCTCGCAGGGGGGGTTGGAGCAGGCCCGGGTCGTGCCCCCCCCCGCCCTCGGGCCCCCCCCCCCTCGCAGAGCAGTTGGAGCTGGGGGGGGGGTCGCGGCCGGGAGCCCCCCCCCCACCCCCCCCCACGTTGGCCACCAGGCTGGTGGTGGCCGTGTTGGTGGTGCCCGTCTCGTGGGTCTCGCAGGGGGGGTTGGAGCACACCAGGGTGACGGTGCCGGGGGTGCCCCCCCCGCCCTCGGGGGGGGTGGGCTCGGGGAGCCCCCCCGACGCCGCCGGCCCCTCGGCCGTGGGCGAGGCCAGGATGGACACGGGCAGGTCGTGGACGGGCTGGGCCTCGACCCCGCTGGGCGTCGTGATCAGGGTCACCTGCGTGGGCTGGGACACGGGCTGTGCCCCCCAGGAGGGGGTCAGGGGGGGGCTGGGGACCCCCCCGGATATGGGGGGGGCAGACTCACAGCCCCCCCACATCAACCAAACCCACCCCAAATGCACAGGACCCCCCTCATCTCTGCCACCCCTAAAGATGGGACATGAGCTGTGCCCCCAGGGAGGGGTCAGGGGGGGCTGGGGACCCCCCCGGATATGGGGGGGGCAGACCCACAGCACCCACAGACCAACCAAACCCACCCCCAAATCCACAGGACCCCCCTCATCTCTGCCACCCCTAAAGATGGGACATGAGCTGTGCCCCCGGGGAGGGGTCAGGGGGGGCTGGGGACCCCCCCAGATACGGGGGGACAGACCCACAGCTCCCCCACATCAACCAAACCCACCCCCAAATCCACAGGACCCCCCTCATTTCTGCCACCCCTAAAGATGGGACATGAGCTGTGCCCCCGGGGAGGGGTCAGGGAGGGCTGGGGACCCCCCCGGATATGGGGGGGGCAGACCCACAGACCCCACAGACCAACCAAACCCACCCCAAATCCACAGGACCCCCCCTCATCTCTGCCACATCTAAAGATGGGACATGGGCTGTGCCCCCCAATGTCCCCCCAGTGCCCCCTCACCTGCATGGTGATGGTGGGGGTCCCCAGCCCCCCTCAATGTCCCCAGCCCCCCCCAGTGTCCCCCCCAGTGCCCCCCCCCGTGTCCCCTCACCTGCATGGTGATGGTGGGGGTCCTCAGCCCCCTGTCCCCCATGTCCCCAGTGTCCCCCCCCAGTGCCCCCATGTCCCCTCACCTGCATGGTGATGGTGGGGGTCCCCAGCCCCCCCCGTGCCCCCCATGCCCCCTCACCTGCATGGTGATGGTGGGGGTCCCCAGCCCCCCCCCAGTGTCCCCCCCAGTGCCCCCCATGTCCCCTCACCTGCATGGTGATGGTGGGGGTGCCCAGCCCCCCCCCAGTGCCCCCCCAGTGCCCCCTCACCTGCATGGTGATGGTGGGGGTCTCCAGCCCCCCAAAATGTCCCCCCCAGTGCCCCCCATGCCCCCTCACCTGCATGGTGATGGTGGGGGTCCCCAGCCCCCCCCAATGTCCCCCCCGTGTCCCCTCACCTGTATGGTGATGGTGGGGGTCCCCAGCCCCCCCCCGTGCCCCCCGTGTCCCCTCACCTGCATGGTGATGGTGGGGGTGCCCAGCCCCCCCCAGTGCCCCCCGTGCCCCCTCACCTGCATGGTGATGGTGGGGGTGCCCAGCCCCCCCCCGGCGGCGGTGGCCGTGATGGCCGCGGGGTTCAGGACCTGGCTGGACAGGGTGGCGATGGTGCCCAGGGTGGTGATGGGCGTGGCCAGCGAGGCCGTGGCGCTGTGACCCCCCGCGCCCCCCGCCAGGCTGGTGGACACCGTCCCGGTCACCGTGCCCAGCGTCGTCACACCTGGGGGGGGACACAATGGGGGTGAGTGACCCCCCCATGGGGACCCCCCAACACCACAGTGACCACCCCCCCAACACCACAGTGACCCCCCCGCGGTGACCCCCAACATCAGTGACCCCCCCGCGGTGACCCCCCAACACCACAGTGACCCCCCAATATCACAGTGACCCCCCCCCAACATCACAGTGACCCCCCAATATCACAGTGACCCCCCAACACCACAGTGACCACCCCCTCAATATCACAGTGACCCCCCCGCGGTGACCCCCCATCACAGTGACCCCCCCACGGTGACCCCCCAACACCACAGTGACCCCCCAACATCACAGTGACCCCCCAACATCACAGTGACCCCCCAAAATCACAGTGACCCCTCCCCAGTGACCCCCCAACACCACAGTGACCCCCCAATATCACAGTGACCCCCCCACGGTGACCCCCCCAACATCACAGTGACCCCCCCACGGTGACCCCCCACCATCACAGTGACCCCTCCCCAGTGACCCCTCAACACCACAGTGACCCCCCAACATCACAGTGACCTCCCCTGGTGACCCCACAGTGACCCCCCAAATCACAGTGATCCCCTAGTGACCCCCCCAACATCACAATGACCCCCCCAATGTCCCCCTTGGTCACTCACCGGTGGTGCCCTGACCCCAGTGACCCCCCCAGGGTCACTCATTGGTGGTGCCCTGACCCCAATGACCCCCCAGTGTCCCCCATGACCCCCCCAATGTCCCCCAGGGTCACTCACCAGCAGTGCCCTGACCCCAGTGACCCCCCCAGAGCCCCCCCCTTGGTCACTCATCAGTGGTGCCCTGACCCCAATGACCCCCCCTGGTCACTCACCAGTGGTGCCCTGACCCCAATGACCCCCCCGGTGACTCACCGGTGGTGCCCTGACCCCAGTGACCCCCCCAGGGTCACTCACCACTGGTGCCCTGACCCCAATGACCCCCCCAGAGCCCCCCCCGGTCACTCACCAGTGGTGCCCTGACCCCAGTGACCCCCCCAGAGCCCCCCCTGGTCACTCACCAGCGGTGCCCTGACCCCAGTGACCCCCCCCAGAGCCCCCCCTGGTCACTCACCAGCGGTGCCCTGACCCCAGTGACCCCCCCCAGAGCCCCCCCTGGTCACTCACCAGTGGTGCCCTGACCCCAATGACCACCCCAGGGTCACTCACCAGTGGTGCCCTGACCCCAATGACCCCCCCGGTCACTCACCAGTGGTGCCCTGACCCCAGTGACCCCCCCAGAGCCCCCCCCGGTCACTCACCAGTGGTGCCCTTGACCACCAGGGTGGTCACCGTGGGCTTCACGGCCGAGACGGTGACGGGGGTGACCAGCCGGACCCCCCCCATGGGCACCGTGCGCAGGATCGTGCCCGGCTGCCCCGGGGCCCCTTTCAGCACCACCTGGGGGGGCACGGGGGGGGCACCTTGTCATTGGTGTCACTGCGGCCTTGGGGACAGCGGGGAGGAGCCCCGACCCCGCCCCTGCCACCCCCAGTGTCCCCAGCCCCTCCCTGACCCCTCCATGTCCCTGACCCCACCCCTGCCACCCCCAGTGTCCCCAGCCCCTCCCTGACCCCCCCATGTCCCTGACCCCACCCCTGCCACCCCCTCAGTGTCCCCATTCCCTCCCTGACCCCCCCAGTGTCCCCGACCCCGCCCCTGCCACCCCCTCAGTGTCCCCAGCCCCTCCCTGACCCCCCCATGTCCCTGACCCCGCCCCTGCCACCCCCAGTCCCCCCAGCCCCTCCCTGACCCCTCCATGTCCCCGACCCCACTCCTGCCACCCCCAGTGTCCCCAGCCCCTCCCTGCCCCCCCAGTGTCCCCCCTCAGCCCCCCCCGTGTCCCCATTCCCTCCCTGACCCCCAGTGTCCCCCCTCAGTGTCCCCAGCCCTTTCCTGTCCCCATGTCCCTATTCCCTTCCTGCCCCCCCATGTCCCCCCCAGTGTCCCCCCCATGTCCCCCCCCACTATCCCCATTCCCTCCCTGTCCCCCACCATGTCCGTGTCCCCATTCCCTCCCTGACCCCCCCCCAGTGTCCCCCTCAGTCCCCCCCAGTGTCCCCAGCCCTTCCCTGTCCCCCCCCATGTCCCCCCCAGTGTCCCCATTCCCTCCCTGTCCCCCCCAGTGGCCCCCCAATGTCCCCAAACCCTCCTGGTCCTCCCACTGTCCCCCCCCTGCACTCCCCATGTCCCCCCTGCCCCCTCCCAGCTCAGGAGTGCTCAGGGGTCCCTGGGGGGGTTCAAGGGTCCCTGGGGATGTGTCCCCCCCTCACCTGTGTCACCCCCTGTCCCCACAGCCCCCTCCATGTCCCCCCATCCCCACCCCCTCCTCATCCTCCCTGGGTCCCCCCCTGCACTCCCCCAGCTCGGGGGGGCTCAGGGGTCCCCAGGGGGGGTTCAGGGGTCCCCGGGGGATTCGGGGGTCCCAGGGGGGTGCCCCCCCCCTCACCTGTGTCACCCTTTGTCCCCACAGCCCCCTCCATGCCCCCCCCTCATGTCCCCCCATCCCCACCCCCTCCTCATCCTCCTGGGTCCCCCCCCTGCACTCCCCCAGCTCGGGGGGCTCAGGGGGTCCCTGGGGGGGTTTGGGGGTCCCCGGGGGGGTGTGCCCGTGCCCGTGTGTCCCCCCCCTCACCTGAGTGACCCCCTGCTGCCCCGTGTCCCCCCCCAGCTTGGGCACGGCCGTGATGATCTTGGCGGGGGTGCCAGTGCCCGACGTCATCACCTTGGTGGTGATGATGGTGATGGGCGACTTGATCCCGGGGCTGCTCGTCACCCCTGGGGGGCACGGGGGGGCACGGGGTCAGGGGGGGCACCAGGGTCACCCCCTATCACCCCTGGGGGGCACAGGGGGGACACGGGGTCAGGGGGGGCACCAGGGTCACCCCCCATCACCCCTGGGGGGCACGGGGTCAGGGGGGGCACCAGGGTCACCCCCCGTCACCCCTGGGGGGCACAGGGGGGACACGGGGTCAGGGGGGGCACCAGGCTCACCCCCCATCACCCCTGGGGGGCATGGGGTCAGGGGGGGCACCAGGGTCACCCCCCATCACCCCTGGGGGGCATGGGGTCAGGGGGGGCACCAGGGTCACCCCCCGTCACCCCTGGGGGGCACGGGGTCAGGGGGGGCACGGGGGGGACACCAGGGTCACCCCTTGTCACCCCTGGAGGGCACGGGGGGGGCACGGGGTCAGGGGGGGGCACCAGGGTCACCCCTTGTCACCCCTGGAGGGCACGGGGGGGACACGGGTTCAGGGGGGGCACCAGGGTCACCCCTCGTCACCCCTGGGGGCATGGGTCAGGGGGGGGCACCAGGGTCACCCCCCGTCACCCCTGGAGGGCACGGGGGGGGCACGGGGTCAGGGGGGGCACCAGGGTCACCCCCCATCACCCCTGGGGAGCACGGGGGGGGCACAGGGTCAGGGGGAGGCACCAGGGTCACCCCCCGTCACCCCTGGGGGGCACGGGGGGGGCACAGGGTCAGGGGGGCACCAGGGTCACCCCCCATCACCCCTGGGGGGCACGGGGTCGGGGGGGGCACAGGGTCAGGGGGGCATGGAAGGGCACTAGGGTCACCCTTTGTCACCCCTGGGGGGTATGGGGGGGGCACGGGGGTCAGGGGGGCACGGGGTCAGGGGGGCCACCAGGGTCACCCCTTGTCACCCCTGGGGGGCACGGGGGGGGCACGGGGTCAGGGGGCACGGGGGGGCCACCAGGGTCACCCCTTGTCACCCCTGGGGGGCACGGGGGGGCACCAGGGGTCACCCTCCATCACCCAGCAGTGCCCCCGATGGGGTGGGGGCTGATGGGGACATGGGGAGGGTTGGGGGGGGGCACAGGGGGTTTGGGAGGGGCACAGGGGGGTTGGGGGGGGCACAGGGGGGTTGGGAGGGCACAGGGGGTTGGGGGGGGCACAGGGGGTTGGGGGGGGCACAGGGGGGTTTGGGAGGGGCTGGGGTTTGGGAAGAGGGTCACTCAGCAGTGAGGGAGGTTTGAGGGGGACAGGGGATTTGGGGGGCACAGGGGGGTTGGGGGGGCACAGGGGGTTTTGAGGGGGCACAGGGGGGTTGGGGGGGCACAGGGGGTTGGGGGGGCACAGGAGTGTTTGGGGTGGGGGGTGCTCAGGGGGGGTGTCACTCACCGGTAGCCCCCGACTGGGTGATGATGGGATATGGGGGGATGGTTGGGGGGGGGTCAGGACAGATTTGGGGGGTTCAGGACAGATTTTGGGGGTGTCACTCACCGGTAGCCCCCGACTGGGTGATGATGGGATATGGGGGGGATGGTTGGGGGGCGGTCAGGACAGATTTGGGGGGTCAGGACAGATTTGGGGGGTTCAGTGGAGGTTTTGGGGGGTTCAGGGGAGGTTTTGGGGGTGTCACTCACCGGTAGCCCCCGACTGGGTGATGATGGGGGATATGGTTGGGGGGGTTCAGGGGAGATTTTGGGGGTTCAGGGGAGGTTTTGGGGGTTCAGGGGGGTGTCACTCACCGGTAGCCCCCGACTGGGTGATGATGGGGGATATGGTTGGGGGGGTTCAGGGGAGGTTTTGGGGGGTTCAGGGGAGGTTTTGGGGGTGTCACTCACCGGTAGCCCCCGACTGGGTGATGATGGCCGACATGGGATGGTTGGGGGGGTCAGGGAAGGTCAGGACAGGTTTTGGGGGGTTCAGGGGAGGTTTTGGGGGTTCAGGGGGGTGTCACTCACCGGTAGCCCCCGACTGGGTGATGATGGGGGATATGGTTGGGGGGGTTCAGGGGAGGTTTTGGGGGTTCAGGAGAGGTTTTGGGGGTTCAGGGGGTGTCACTCACCGGTAGCCCCCGACTGGGTGATGATGGCCGACATGGGGATGGTTTTGATGATGGTGGTGGTCCCGGGCTTGGTGGTGCTGGGGGACACGCTGCTGATGCCCAGGATGGTGGGGGGCTTGGCCCCCCCCGCCCCCGCCTGCGTGGTGGTCAGGATGGTGGTGGGCTTCCCCTCCCCCGACGTCACCAGCTTCAGGATGGTCCCGGCGGGGAGAGGCCCCTTGGTCTGAAATTTGGGAGGGGTCAGGGGGTCAGTGGGGGGGGGGCTGGGGATGGGAGGGGGCTCAGGGATTTGAGAGGGTCTCAGGGATGATTGGGGAGGGGTCTGGGGAGGGTCAGGGATACAGGGAAGGGGTTTGGGGATGGGAGGGGGTACAGGGAAGGAGGGGATGTGGGGTCAAGGGAGGGGTCAGGGACTGAGGAGGGGTCTGGGGAGGGTCAGGGATACTGGGGAGGGGTCTGGGGATGGGAGGGGGTGCAGGGATTTGAGGGGGTCTCAGGGATGACTGGGGAGGGGTCTGGGGAGGGTCAGGGATACAAGGAAGGGGTTTGGGGATGGGAGGGGGCACAGGGAAGGAGGGGATGTGGGGTCAAGGGAGGGGTCAGGGACTGAGGAGGGGTCTGGGGGGTCAGGGGGGGTAGTGGGGGGGTCTGGGGATGGGGGAGGGCGCAGGGATTTGAGGGGGGTCTCAGGGACGACTGGGGAGGGGTCTGAGGGGGCACAGGGATACTGGGGAGGGGCCTGGGGATGAGGGAGGCACAGGGGAAGATGTGGGGTCAAAGGGGGGGTCAGGGACTGGGGAGGGGTCTGGGGAGGGTCAGGAATACTGGGGAGGGGTCTGGGGGGGGTGCAGGGATTTGAGGGGGGTCTCAGGGATGATTGGGGAGGGGTTTGGGGAGGGTCAGGGATACAGGGAAGAGGTTTGGGGATGGGAGGGGGGCACAGGGGAGAAGGGGATGTGGGGTCAAGGGGGGGGTCAGGGACTGAGGAGGGGTCTGGGGAGGGGTTGGGGGGCTCAGGGAGGAGGAGGAATTGGGGACAAGGAGGGGTCTCAGGGATTTGAGGGAGGTCTCGGGGATTCAGGGGAGGTTTCAGGGCTTTGGGGGTGTCTCAGGGACTCAGGGGGTGTCTCAGGGACATTTGGGGGGTCTCAGGGATGTTTTTTGGGGGGGTCTCACCTGGATGATGTGGGTGACAGGCCCGCTGGACGCCTGTCCCGTGACAGCCGAGGGGGAGTTTGGGGAGGGGTCTCAGGGATTTGGGGGGTCTCAGGGATTCAGGGTGGTCTCAGGGAGGTTTGGGGGTGTCTCAGGGATTTAGGGAATCCCAGGGATGTTTCTGGGGGGTCTCACCTGGATGATCTGGGTGACAGGCCCACTGGACGCCTGTCCCGTGACGGCCGAGGGGGGGTTCGGGGAGGGGTCTCGGGGATTTGGGGGGTCTCAGGGATTTCAGGGGGTCTCAGGGAGGTTTGGGGGTGTCTCAGGGACTCAGGGGGGTCTCAGGGATGTTTTTGGGGGGTCTCACCTGGATGATCTGGGTGACAGGCCCGCTGGATGCCTGTCCTGTGACAGCCGAGCTCTGCACCGGCTTCGTCTGCACCACCGACATCACCTTGCCCAGGTTGGAGATCTGGGGGGGCCAGGGGGGGTCAAAGGGTCAGTGACCTCCCCCTGGACCCCTCACGTCCCCCAAACCCAGTTTCCCATGATCCAGGTGACCCCAAACCCAGTTTCCACAGTCCCAGACCCCCCAAACCCAGTTTCCCACCCCCCTAAGTTCCCCAAACCCAGTTTCCCACAATCCTGGTGCCCCCAAACCCAGTTTCCCACCCCCCAGGACCCCCCAAACACAGTTTCTCACACCCCAGACCCCCCAAACCCAGCTTCTCTTGGTCCTGGTGCCCCCAAACCAAGTTTCCCACCCCCCCAGGACCCCCCAAACCCAGTTTCCCACCCCCTAAGTCCCCAAACCCAGTTTCCCACCCCCAGACCCCTCCAACCCCAGTTTCCCACCCCCCAGCTCCCCCAACCCCAGTTTCCCTCCCCCCAAGACCCCCCAACCCCAGTTTCCCACCCCCCAACCCCAGTTTCCCACCCCCCAGACCCCCCCAACCCCAGTTTCCCCCTCACCAGGGCGCTGCCCCCCGGCACGGAGATGGGGCTCTTGACGAGGGTGATGGTCTTGGTGACGCCGCCCACGACGGTGGTGACGACCTGTGCCTGCTGTGCCACGGTGACGGTGCCGGATTTGTGCACGGTGATGATGGGCCGCGTGGCCGCCGTGCTGGACGGGGGCCCGGCCCCCGCCGTGCCCACCTGGGCCGCCGCCGTCTTCAGCATCCGCGTGGCCGGGTTACTCACCTGGGCGGGGGGGACGGGGGGTGAGACCACCGGGGAGGCCACGGGGCCACCAGGGGAGACCTCAGTGATGGCACCGGGCCCTGAGGCCAACAGGACACACCATGGGTCCTGAGACCACCGGGGAGGCCACGGGGCCACCGGGAGAGACCCTCAGTGATGGCACCGGGCCCTGAGACCACCAGGACACACCGTGGGCCCTGAGACCACCAGGGAGGCCACAGGGCCACCAGGAGAGACCCCCAGTGATGGCACGGGGCCGTGAGACCACCGGGGAGGCCACGGGGCCACCAGGGGAGACCTCAGTGATGGCGCAGGACCCTGAGACCACCAGGGAGGCCACGGGGCCACCAGGAGAGACCTCAGGGATGGCACGGGGCCCTGAGACCACCGGGGAGGCCACGGGGCCACCAGGAGAGACTTCAGTGATGGCATGGGACCCTGAGACCACCAGGGAGGCCACGGGGCCACCGGGAGAGACCTCAGTGATGGTACGGGGCCCTGAGGTCAGTGGGACACACCGTGGGTCCTGAGACCACCAGGGAGGCCACGGGGCCACCGGGAGAGACCCTCAGTGATGGCACCGGGCCCTGAGACCACCAGGACACACCGTGGGCCCTGAGACCACCAGGGAGGCCACAGGGCCACCAGGAGAGACCCCCAGTGATGGCACGGGGCCGTGAGACCACCGGGGAGGCCATGGGGCCACTACAAGAGACCTCAGTGATGGTACGGGGCCCTGAGACCACCAGGGAGGCCACGGGGCCACCAGGGGAGACCTCAGTGATGGCACGAGGTCCTGAGGTCAGTGGGACACACCGTGGTCCCCCTGAGACCACCAGGACACACCGTGGGCCCTGAGACCACCAGGGAGGCCACGGGGCCACCAGGGGAGACCTCACTGATGGCACGGGACCCTGAGGTCAACGGGACACACCGTGGCCCCCCCAAGACCACCAGGACACACCATGAGCCCCTGAGACCAACAGGACACACCATGGGTCCTGAGACCATCAGGGCAGTCACGGGGCCACCACGAGAGACCCTCAGTGATGTCACAGCCCCCCGAGGCCAGCAGGACACACCGTGGGTCCTAAGACCACCAGGGCAGCCACGGGGCCACCATAAGAGACCCCCAGTGATGCCATGGCCCCCTGAGCCCCCCAGAACACACCATGGCCCCCCAAGACCACCAGGACACACCACGGGCCACCAAGACCACCAGGGTGGCCACAGGACCACCACGAGAGCCCCCCAGTGATGTCACAGTCCCTTGAGACCACCGGGACACACCATTGGCCCCAAGACCACCAGGGAGGCCATGGGGCCACCACAAGAGCCTCCCAGTGATGTCACAGTCCCTTGAGACCACCAGAACACACCACAGGCCCCCGGGACCACCGGGGCAGCCACGGGGCCACCACGAGAGACCCCCAGTGATGTCACAGTCCCTTGAGACCACCAGAACACACCACAGGCCCCCGAGACCACCAGGACACACCATAGGCCACCAAGACCACCAGGACACACCATGGGCCACCAAGACCATCAGGGTGGTCACGGGGCCACCACAAGACCCCCCCAGCAATGCCATGGCCCCCTAAGCCCCCCCAGAAGACACCATTGGCCCCAAGACCACCAGGGCAGCCACGGGGCCATCATGAGAGACCCCCAGTGATGGCACGGACCCCTGAGGTCAACGGGACACACCGTGGCCCCCCCAAGACCACCAGAACACACCATGAGCCCCGAGACCACCAGGGTGGCCACAGGACCACCACAAGAGCCCCCCAGCGATGCCATGGCCCCCTGAGCCCCCCAGAAGACACCACAGGCCCCCGAGACCACCAGGGCAGTCACAGGACCACCACAAGAGCCCCCCAGCGATGCCATGGCCCCCTGAGCCCCCCAGAAGACACCACAGGCCCCCGAGACCACCAGGGCAGTCACAGGACCACCACAAGAGCCCCCCAGCGATGCCATGGCCCCCTGAGCCCCCCAGAAGACACCACAGGCCCCCGAGACCACCAGGGCAGTCACAGGACCACCACAAGCCCACGGTGCCCCCCCGGTGCCCCCCGATGCCCCCCCCCACGTACCATGACGGGTGACGAGGCCACCTTGACGGTGGCGGGCAGGGTGGTGGCCCCGGGGGTCACGGCCACCGTCTTGACGATGGTGGCCCCCGCGGGGACGCTGAGCACGGTGGGCGCCGACGCCGGAGGGATCTTCTGGGTGGCGGCGGCGGCGGCTGCCAGGGCGGCCATGCCGCTCATCTGAGGGCTGCTGCCGATCACCTGCGGGCGGGGGGGGGCACTGTCACACCTGGGCACAGCTGGGGCACAGCTGGGTACAACCTGGGTACAGCTGGGTACAACCTGGGCACAGCTGGGCACACCTGGGGCACAGCTGGGTACACCTGGGCACAGCTGGGCACAACCTGGGCACAACCTGGGCACACCTGGGGCACAGCTGGGGCACAGCTGGGTACACCTGGGTACAGCTGGGTACAACCTGGGCACAACCTGGGCACACCTGGGCACAGCTGGGCACACCTGGGCACAGCTGGGGCACAGCTGGGTACACCTGGGTACAGCTGGGTACAACCTGGGTACAGCTGGGCACACCTGGGTACACCTGGGTACAGCTGGGTACAGCTGGGTACAACCTGGGCACAGCTGGGCACAGCTGGGGTACACCCAGGGCACAGTTGGGCACACCTGGGGCACACCTGGGGCACACCTGGGCACACCCAGGGCACAACCAGGGCACCAGGGACCCAACAGGTACCCCCATGTCACACCTGGGTACAACCTGGGGCACAACCTGGGCACAGCCTGGGCACAGCTGGGTACACCTGGGTACAACCTGGGCACAGCTGGGGCACACCTGGGGCACTTGGGGCACATGCAGGGTACCAGGGACCCAAGAGGTATCCCTATGTCACACCTGGGCACACCTGGGTACAACCTGGGCACAGCTCGGCACACCTGGGCACACCTGGGGCACAGCTGGGGTACAACCTGGACACACCTGGGGCACACCCGGGGCACACCCTGGGCACAACCTGGGCACCAGAGACCCAACAGGTACCCCCATGTCACACCTGGGCACACCTGGGCACAACCTGGGGCACAACCTGGGCACAGCTGGGGCACACCCGGGGCACAACCAGGGCACCAGGGACCCAACAGGTACCTCCGTGTCACACCTGGGCACACCCGGGGCACAACCAGGGCACCAGGGACCCAACAGGTACCTCCGTGTCACACCTGGGCACACCTGGGCACAACCTGGGCACAGCTGGGTACAACCTGGGCACACCTGGGGCACAGCTGGGGCACAGCTGGGGCACAACCTGGACACACCTGGGGCACAGCTGGGGCACACCCTGGGCACAACCTGGGCACAGCTGGGCACAGCTGGGCACACCTGGGCACACCTGGGGCACAACCAGGGCACCAGGGACCCAAGAGGTATCCCCATGTCACACCTGGGTACAACCTGGGGCACAGCTGGGTACAACCTGGGCACACCTGGGACACACCTGAGGCACACCTGGGGCACCTGGGACCCACCAGGTATCTCCATGTCACACCTGGGACACACCTGAGGGGCACCTGGAGCACACTCAGGACACATCTGGGGCACATCTGGGACCCACCAAGTACCTCCATGTCACACCTGGGACACACCTGGGGCACCAGGGACCCACCAGGTACCTCCATGTCACACCTGGGACACACCTGGGGGGCACCTGGAGCACACCCAGGGCACATCTGGGGCACACCTTGGGCACCTGGGACACACGTGGGGTACCTGGGGTACACCTGGGGCACACCCGTCACCCATCCACCCCCTCGTGTCACACCTGTGTCACCCACCTGCCCCCCCACATCACACCTGTGCCCCCCCCCGTGTCCCCCCGTGTCTCACCGTGCCCTGGGGGCTCTGGGTGGGCACCACCATCCTGACGCCCGCGGGCAGGGACGTCACCGTCACCGGGGCCTTGCCGGGCCCCGCCGAGCGCACGGTGACCAGGGGGGGCCCCGCGGCCGCCGCGGGGGGACCCGTCACCTTCAGCACCGCCGGCACCCCTGGGGGGCACGGGGGGGGTCAGGGCAGGGGTTGGGGGCGTGGGGACCCCCCCACGGCCTCCTGTCACCCCCCTGTGACCCCCCCACGGCCTCCTGTCACCCCCCTGTGACCCTGTGACCCCACAGCCTCCTGTCACTCCCCTGTGACCCCCCCACGGCCTCCTGTCACCCCCCTCCCTGTGACCCCACAGCCTCCTGTCACCCCTGTGTGACCCCACAGCCTCCTGTCACCCCCCTGTGACCCCACAGCCTCCTGTCACCCCCCTGTGACCCCACAGCTTCCTGTCACCCCCCTGTGACCCCCCCCCCATGGCCTCCTGTCACCCCCCTCCCTGTGACCCCACAGCCTCCTGTCACCCCTCTGTGTCCCTGTGACCCCACAACCTCCTGTCACCCCCCTGTGACCCCACAGCCTCCTGCCACCCCCCTGTGACCCCCCCATGGCCTCCTGTCACCCCCCTCCCTGTGACCCCACAGCCTCCTGTCACCCCCCTGTGACCCCACAGCCTCCTGTCACCCCCCTGTGACCCCACGGCCTCCTGTCACCCCCCTGTGACCCTGTGACCCCACAGCCTCCTGTCACCCCCCGTGACCCCTATGGCCTCCTGTCACCCCCCTGTGTCCCTGTGACCCCACAACCTCCTGTCACCTCCTCATGTCCCCCTGTGACCCCACAGCCTCCTGTCACCCCCCTGTGACCCCCCCCCATGGCCTCCTGTCACCCCCCTCCCTGTGACCCCACAGCCTCCTGTCACCCCCCTGTGACCCCCCCACAGCCTCCTGTCACCCCCCTGTGACCCCCCCACGGCCTCCTGTCACCCCCCTGTGACCCCACAGCCTCCTGTCACCCCCCTGTGACCCCACAGCCTCCTGTCACCCCCCCTGTGTCCCTGTGACCCCCCCACGGCCTCCTGTCACCCCCCTGTGACCCCACAACCTCCTGTCACCCCCCTGTGACCCCACAACCTCCTGTCACCCCCCCGTGTCCCTGTGACCCCACAACCTCCTGTCACCCCCCTGTGTCCCTGTGACCCCACAGCCTCCTGTCACCCCCTGTGACCCTGTGACCCCACAGCCTCCTGTCACCCCCCTGTGTCCCTGTGACCCCACAGCCTCCTGTCACCCCCTGTGACCCTGTGACCCCACAGCCTCCTGTCACCCCCTGTGACCCTGTGACCCCACAGCCTCCTGTCACCCCCCTGTGTCCCTGTGACCCCACGGCCTCCATATCCCCACACCCCACCATGTCCCCCCAATCCCCCCCACAACCGCCCAATCTCCCCCACGTCCCCACACCCCTTATGTTCCCCCAATTCCCTTCATGACCCCCCAATCTCCCCCATGTCCCCACACCCCCCATCCCCCCAATCTCCCCAACGTCCCCACAACCCCCCATCCCCCCAATCTCCCCCATATCCTCAGTTCTCCCATGTCCCCCCAAACCCCCCCACATCCCGCCAATCCCCCCCATGTCCCTCCAATCTCCCCGTGTCCCCCCACCCCCTCTGTTCCCCCAATCCCCCCCATGTCCCCACACTCCCCATGTCCTCAATCCCCTCCATGTCCCCAATGCCCCCCATGTCCCCCCAACCCCTCTGTGTCCCCACACCCCCCATGTCCCCCCAATCCCCCATCACCCCCCAACGCCCCCCATGTCCCCCCACCCTCTATGTTCCCCCAATCCCCCCCATGTCCCCCCACCCCTCTGTGTCCCCCCCCACGCCCCCCCAGCCCCCCCCCACTCACCGGGTGCCCTCGCCGCCCCGGCCGTGCCGGGTGGTCCCGGGGGGGTCCCGGCGGGCAGCACCTGCAGGGTGGTGCTGGGGGGGGCGGCCGCCGCCCCCGCGACCCCTCCCACGGCCCCCCCCACGCCCCCCGCCGCCCCCCCCGCGGCCGGGGGGGGATTGGGGGGGTTCTGGGGGGCGGCGGTGGCGGGCGGGGGGGGCGGCGGCAGCAGCGTCAGCCCCACGGGGGCGGGGGGGGGCAGCGCGGGGGGCGCCGGGGGGGGCGCGGGGGCGGCGGGCGCGGGGCTCTTGGGGGGGTTGGCGGGCACCGAGGGCACGGGGGCGGGCGCGGGGGCGGCGGGCAGCTCGTACTTCTGGAGCTGCAGCAGGTACGAGTCGGCCGTGGGCACCGCGCCCCAGCTCACCTCCAGCGACGTCGTGTTGGCACGGACCAGCTGCACCCGGCCCGGGGCGGGGGGGCGCTCTGGGGGGGCATAAATGGGGAGGGGGGCACATATAGAACCCATATGGACCAGCTGCACCCGGCCCGGGGCGGGGGGGCGCTCTGGGGGGGCATAAATGGGGAGGGGGGCACATATAGAACCCATATGGACCAGCTGCACCCGGCCCGGGGCGGGGGGGCGCTCTGGGGGGGGGAAATGGGGAGGGGGGCACATATAGAACCCATATGGACCAGCTGCACCCGGCCCGGGGCGGGGGGGCGCTCTGGGGGGGGGAAATGGGGAGGGGGGCACATATAGAACCCATATGGACCAGCTGCACCCGGCCCGGGGCGGGGGGGCGCTCTGGGGGGGGGAAATGGGGAGGGGGGCACATATAGAACCCATATGGACCAGCTGCACCCGGCCCGGGGCGGGGGGGCGCTCTGGGGGGGATAAATGGGGAGGGGGGCACATATAGAACCCATATGGACCAGCTGCACCCGGCCCAGGGCGGGGGGGCGCTCTGGGGGGGGGAAATGGGGAGGGGGGCACATATAGAACCCATATGGACCAGCTGCACCCGGCCCGGGGCGGGGGGGGGGCGCTCTGGGGGGGGGAAATGGGGAGGGGGGCACATATAGAACCCATATGGACCAGCTGCACCCGGCCCGGGGCGGGGGGGCGCTCTGGGGGGGGGGAAATGGGGAGGGGGGCACATATAGAACCCATATGGACCAGCTGCACCCGGCCCGGGGCGGGGGGGCGCTCTGGGGGGGGCATAAATGGGGAGGGGGGCACATATAGAACCCATATGGACCAGCTGCACCTGCCCAAGGACCCCCAGACTCACCTGTCTGCAGGTCCCTGCAGCACACATGATACCCCCCCCTCTGCTCAGGACCCCCCCAAACCCCCCCAGACTCACCTGTCTCCAGGTACCAGAGGTCCTTGCAGCACACCTGGGACCCCCCAAACCCCCCAAACTCACCTGTCTCCAGGTACCAGAGGCCCTTCCAGCACACCTGGGACCCCCCAAACTCCCCCAAACCCCCCCAGACTCACCTGTCTCCAGGTACCACAGGTCCTTCCAACACACCTGGGACCCCCCAAACCCCTCTAAACCCCCCCCGAACCCCCCCAGACTCACCTGTCTCAGGTACCACAGGTCCTTCCAGCACACCTGGCACTCCCCCAGCCCCAGGACCCCCCTGAACCCCCCCAGACTCACCTGTCTGCAGGTACCACAGATCCTTGCAGCACACCTGGGACCCCCCAAACCCCCCCAACCCCCCCCAGGCTCACCTGTCTCCAGGTACCAGAGGTCCTTGCAGCACACCTGGGACCCCCCAATCCCCACGCTGGGCCCTCTCCCAGCCCCAGGACCCCCCCAGACTCCCCAGGCTCACCTGTCTTCAGGTACCAGAGGTCCTTGCAGCACACCTGGGACCCCCCCTCTGCTCAGAACATCCCCAAACTCACCTGTCTCAGGTACCACAGGTCCTTCCAGCACACCTGGGACCCCCCAAACCCCTCCAAACCCCCCCAAACCCCCCCAGACTCACCTGTCTCAGGTACCACAGGTCCTTCCAGCACACCTGGGACCCCCCAAACCCCTCCAAACCCCCCCAGACTCACCTGTCTCCAGGTACCAGAGATCCCTGCAGCACACCTGGGACCCCCCAATCCCCACGCTGGGCCCTCTCCCAGCCCCAGGATCCCCCCAAACCCCCCCAGGCTCACCTGTCTCCAGGTACCAGAGGTCCTTGCAGCCCCCCAAACCCCCCCAAACCCCCCCAGACTCACCTGTCTCCAGGTACCACAGGTCCTTGCAGCCCCCCAAACCCCCCCAAACCCCCCCAGACCCCCCAGACTCACCTGTCTCCAGGTACCAGAGGTCCTTGCAGCACACCTGGTTGTTCCAGGCCTTCCTGTAGCCGTCCCTGCCGCTCCAGATGTAGAGGCGGGTGGCGATGGCCACGGCGCAGTGCCCGGCGCGGGCGCGGGGCACGTTGTCCTCCAGCGTCTCCAGCACCAGCGGCTCCCACGACATCGAGTCTGGGGGGGCACGGACGGGTCACCCCCACCCCCCCCTGGCACTGGGGGGGGGGGGCGCAGGAGGGGGTGGGAGGGGGGTTGGGGGGGGTCTAAGGGGGGTTTGAGGGGCTCTAGGGGGGTTTGAGGGGCTCTGAGTGGGGTTTGGGGGGCTCTAAGGGGGGATTTGGGGGGTTCAGGGAGGGGTTTGAGGGGCTCTAGGGGGGTTTGAGGGGCTCTGAGTGGGGTTTGAGGGGCTCTAAGGGGGGTTTGAGGGGCTCTAGGGGGGGTTTGAGGGGCTCTAGGGGGGTTTGAGGGGCTCTGAGTGGGGTTTGAGGGGCTCTAAGGGGGGTTTGAGGGATTCTAAGGGGGGTTTGAGGGGCTCTGAGTGGGGTTTGGGGGGCTCTAAGGGGGCTTGGGGGGTTCTAAGGGGGGCTGGGGGGTTCTAAGGGGGTTTGAGGGGTTCTAAGGGGGTTTGGGGGGCTCTAAGAGGGGTTGGGGGGTTCTAAGGGGGGATTTGGGGGGTTCAGGGAGGGGTTTGAGGA
>NW_026990597.1:30166-60140 GCF_036250125.1 Pseudopipra pipra
GGCGTGGAAATATGTAAATACAGCGACGCGGCGACCAATGGGCGCCGAGTGAGGGTGGGGCTAGTTTTCATGCAAATTACCCGCGGCGGCGGCCAATGGGGAGAGAGCGGGAAGCTGTCGGTATGCAAATGCAACCAATGGGAGGCGGGCGTGGGGCGCGAGCGGTTAATATGCAAATAAAGCGGCGCGGCCCCCCAATGGGGAGAGGGCGGGCATGCAAATGAGGAGTCCCACCAGCCAATGAGCGGCGGGCGCGCGAGGGGGAAGCCCCGCCTCCCGCGGTGCCTCACGGGCGGAAGCGGCGCCGGGGCCGCGAAAAAAAAAAAAAAAAGGAAAAAAAAAAAGAAAAAAAAAGGCGGAAAAAGGAAAAAAGAAAAAAAAAAGAAAAAAAAGCGGCGGCGGCCGAAAAATGGCGGAAAATTTAAAAGGTGGCGCGAGCGGGGCGGTCCCGGGGGGCTCCGGGGGGGCCCTGAGGGGAGGGGGAGGTTTGGGGGGGGGGGGGCGGCGTTTCCCGCGCTCGCGTGAGGGGAGGGGGGGGGCGGGAAGGGGGGGGGGCTTGGCCCCTCCCGGCCTTAATTAGTGACCCCCCCCCCAGGCCTTAATTAATGTGCGTCCGCCCCCCCCGAGCTTAATTAATGTCCCCCCTCCGGGTGCTCCGGGTGGTCGCTGTCACCGCGGTCGCGATATCGCGACATGTGTGGGTGGTGGTTGGGGGAGGGGGTGGCTGAGGGAGGGGGGGGAGGTTACAGGAAGGTGAGGGAGGGTCTGTCCCTCACGACCCCCCCCGTGCCCCCCCCCACCCTCCCCTCGGTGTGTCCCCCCCCAAGCGCTCCCTCTTCTCCCTGTCGTTGTAGTCGCGATATCGCGACATGGGTCGGCTGCCCTTGAGGGGTGACAGGGGTGGTGAGGGGGGGTCCGTCCTGTCCCTGACGACCCCCCCGTGCCCCTCCCTCACCTTGTGTGACCCCCCCGGGGCGCTCCTTGTGCTCCCCGTCACCCTGGGGTGGGTGGGGGGGTGACAGGAGGGGTGACAGGAGGGGTGATGGGGGGGTCAGGGGGTGACAAGGGTGGTGAGGGGGGGGTCTGTCCTGTCCCTGACGACCCCCCCGTGCCCCCCTCCACCTTGTGTGACCCCCCCCAGGGCGCTCCGTGTGCTCCCTGTCACCCTGGGGTGGGTGGGGGGGTGACAGGAGGGGTGATGGGGGGGTGACGGGGGGGTCAGGGGGTGACGGGGGGGTCAGGGGGTGACAAGGGTGGTGAGGGGGGGTCTGTCCTGTCCCTGCCACCCCCCCTTCCCCGTGTCTGTGCCCCCCTCGGGGCGCTCCGTGTGCTCCCCGTCACCGTGGTGTGGTTTGGGGGGGTGACAGGAGGGGTCACAGGGGGGGTCAGGGGTGACGGGGGGGGTCAGGGGGTGACAAGGGTGGTGAGGGGGGGGGTCTGTCCTGTCCCTGAAGACCCCTCCCCCTTGTCTGTGCCCCTCCAGAGTGCCACCTGTCCCCCAGGGCACGGCGTCAGGACCTGTGCTGGGTGTGCTTGGGGGTGACAAGGGGGGGTCAGAGGGGTGACAGGGGTGACGGGGGAGGGGGTCTTCAGTCTCCAACACCCCCCCCTCACCCCCTGTGCCCCCCCAGAGTGCCGGGTGTGCTGCCTGTCCCCCTGGGCACGGCTGCAGGACCTGTGCTGGGTGTGATGGGGAGGGGTCAGAGGGTGACAGGGGGGGGTCTGTCCGGTCTCTAACGCCCCCCCCTCACCCCCTGTGCCCCCCCAGAGTGCCGGGTGTGCTGCCTGTCCCCCTGGGCTCAGCTGCAGGACCTGTGCCAGGTCCCTTGGGGGGTGACAGGGGAGGGGTCAGAGGGTGATGGGGGGGGTCTGTCCGGTCTCTAACGCCCCCCCTCCCCCCGTGTGCCCCCCCAGAGTGCCGGGTGTGCTGCCTGTCCCCCTGGGCACGGCTGCAGGACCTGTGCTGGGATGTGATGGGGAGGGGTCAGAGGGTGATGGGGGGGTCTGTCCGGTCTCTAACGCCCCCCCCTCCCCCCGTGTGCCCCCCCAGAGTGCCGGGTGTGCTGCCTGTCCCCCTGGGCACGGCTGCAGGACCTGGGGGTGACAGGGGTGGGCCAGAGGGTGATGGGGGGGTTTGTCCGGTCTCTAACGCCCCCCCCTCACCCCGTGTGCCCCCCCAGAGTGCCGGGTGTGCTGCCTGTCCCCCTGGGCTCAGCTGCAGGACCTGTGCCGCCTGCAGCGGGTGCGGTGCCGCGCCCTGGGCGTCACCCGCCGCAACCTGGCGGACTTCGAGGTGGAGCTGCTGTGCAACTACCGCCGGGTCAGGGTGAGAGCGGGCACGGGACCCCCGCCCCGGGCACCCCGGGACCCCCACAGCGGGCACTGAGGTGGGACCACCCACCGGGACCCCCACAGTGGGCACTGAGAGGGTGTGGTACCCCTGGGACCCCCACAGTGGGCACTGAGGTGGGGTGGTACCCCTGGGACCCCCACAGTGGGCACTGAGATGGGGTGGGAACCCTCGGGACCCCCACAGTGGGCACTGAGGTGGGGTGGTACCCCCGGGACCCCCACAGTGGGCACTGACAGAGCCCCTGTCCCGGGCACCCTGGGACCCCCACGCTGGGTCACCTCAGGGCACCCCTGACCCCCTGAGGACATGGGGACCCCCCAGACCCCCCCTAACCCCCCTGTCCCTCCCAGACAGGGAGTGGTGCCTGGTGAAGTGGGGGGGGTACCCCAACTGTGCCAACACCTGCCAACACCCCAGGACCCCCCTGACCCCCTGAGGACATGAGGACCCCTCAGACCCCTCAGACCCCCCCAGACCATCCCTAACCCCCTGTCCCTCCCCCCCCAGACAGGGAGTGGTACCTGGTGAAGTGGGGGGTTACCCTGACTGTGCCAACACCTGGGGACACCCCCTGAGGACATGGGGACCCCCCAGACCCCTCAGACCCCCCCTAACCCCCCCCATTTCCCCCCCTGCAGGACGAGGAGTGGTACCTGGTGCAGTGGCGGGGGTACCCAGCCTTGGCCAGCACATGGGGTGCCCCTAATCCTGGGTCACCCCAGGACCCCCCCGACCCCCCGAGGATATGGGGACCCCCCTGACCCCTCAGACCCCCCCTAACTCCCCCATTTCCGCCCCCCCAGGACGAGGAGTGGTACCTGGTGAAGTGGGGGGGTACCCTGACTGTACCAACACCTGGGGACACCTGCCAACACCCCAGTGCCCTCCTGACCCCCTGAGGACATGGGGACCCCCCAGATCCCCCCTAACCCCCCTTTCTCCCCCCTTCCAGGATGAGGAGTGGTACCTGGTGAAGTGGCGGGGGTACCCTGACTGTGCCAACACCTGGGGACACCTGCCAACACCCCAGGACCCCCCTGACCCCTCAGACCCCCCCAGATCCCCCCGATCCCCCTGTCCACCCTCCCCAGGACAAGGAGTGGTACCTGGTGAAGTGGGGGGTTACCCTGACTGTGCCAACACCTGCCAACACCCCAGGACCCCCCTGACCCCCTGAGGACATGAGGACCCCTCAGACCCCCCCAGACCATCCCTAACCCCTCTTTCCCCCCCTGCAGGACGAGGAGTGGTACCTGGTGAAGTGGCGGGGGTACCCGGCCTTGGCCAGCACGTGGGGTCCCCCTAATCCTGGGTCACCCCAGGACCCCCCAGACCCCTCAGACCCCCCCTAACCCCCCTCATTTCCCCCCCTGCAGGACGAGGAGTGGTACTTGGTGAAGTAGGGGGTTACCCTGACTGTGCCAACACCTGGGGACACCTGCCAACACCCCAGTGCCCTCCTGACCCCCTGAGGACATGGGGACCCCTCAGATCCCCCCATACCCCCTCAGACCCCCCCAGACCATCCCTAACCCCCCTTTCCCCCCCTGCAGGACGAGGAGTGGTACCTGGTGAAGTGGCGGGGTTACCCTGATTGTGCCCCTAATCCGGGGTCACCCCAGGACCCCCCTGACCCCTCAGACCCCCCCTAACCCCCCCTTTCCCCCCCTTCCAGGACGAGGAGTGGTACCTGGTGAAGTGGCGGGGGTACCCGGCCTCGGCCAGCACGTGGGAGCCGCGGCGGAACCTGCGCTGCCGGGGGCTGCTGCGGCAGCTCCACGCCGACCTGGCGCGGGCCCCGGGGGGGCCGGTGCGGGCGGGTCCCCGGGGGCTGCCCCCCCGGGCCCTGCGGTTCCTGGCGCGCAAGGCGGAGCAGCGGCGGGCGCTGCGGCGCTGGGAGCGCGCCCTGAACCGGCAGCGCGGGCACCGCGGGCGCATCGCCGTCGAGAACGACGTCGACCTGCACGGGCCACCCCAGGACTTCGTCTACGGCAACGAGTACAAGGTGAGGGGGGAGAGGGGGGGGGAGAGGGGGGGCTTGGGGGAGCCCTGCAGGGAGCTGTGGAGAGCTGGAGGGTCCTATAGAGACCTATGGAGAGCTGGAGGGTCCTATGGAGACCTACAGAGAGCTGGAGGGTCCTATGGAGACCTATGGAGAGCTGGAGGGACCTATGGAGACCTATGGAGAGCTGGAGGGACCTATGGAGAGCTGGAGGGTCCTATGGAGAGCTACAGAGAGCTGGAGGGTCCTATAGAGACCTATGGAGAGCTGGAGGGTCCTATAGAGACCTATGGAGAGCTGGAGGGTCCTATGGAGACCTATGGAGAGCTGGAGGGTCCTATGGAGACCTACAGAGAGCTGGAGGGTCCTATGGAGACCTACAGAGAGCTGGAGGGTCCTATAGAGACCTATGGAGAGCTGGAGGGTCCTATGGAGACCTATGGAGAGCTGGAGGGAGCTGTGGAGAGCTGGAGGGACCTACAGAGCCCTAGAGAGACCTACAGAGAGCTTGGAGGGAGCTGTGGAGAGCTGGAGGGTCCTATAGAGACCTATGGAGAGCTGGAGGGACCTATGGAGAGCTGGAGGGTCCTATAGAGACCTACAGAGAGCTTGGAGGGAGCTGTGGAGAGCTGGAGGGTCCTATGGAGACCTACGGAGAGCTGGAGGGTCCTATGGAGACCTACGGAGAGCTGGAGGGTCCTATGGAGACCTATGGAGAGCTGGAGGGTCCTATGGAGACCTACAGAGAGCTGGAGGGTCCTATGGAGACCTACGGAGAGCTGGAGGGTCCTATGGAGACCTACGGAGAGCTGGAGGGTCCTATAGAGACCTACAGAGAGCTGGAGGGAGCTGTGGAGAGCTGGAGGGTCCTATAGAGACCTACAGAGAGCTTGGAGGGAGCTGTGGAGAGCTGGAGGGTCCTATGGAGACCTACGGAGAGCTGGAGGGTCCTATAGAGACCTATGGAGAGCTGGAGGGTCCTATAGAGACCTATGGAGAGCTGGAGGGTCCTATGGAGACCTACGGAGAGCTGGAGGGTCCTATGGAGACCTATGGAGAGCTGGAGGGACCTATGGAGAGCTGGAGGGTCCTATGGAGACCTACAGAGAGCTGGAGGGTCCTATGGAGACCTACAGAGAGCTGGAGGGTCCTATAGAGACCTATGGAGAGCTGGAGGGTCCTATAGAGACCTATGGAGAGCTGGAGGGTCCTATGGAGACCTACAGAGAGCTGGAGGGAGCTGTGGAGAGCTGGAGGGCCCTATAGAGACCTACGGAGAGCTGGAGGGACCTACAGAGCCCTATAGAGACCTACAGAGAGCTGGAGGGACCTACAGAGCCCTATAGAGACCTACAGAGAGCTGGAGGGAGCTGTGGAGAGCTGGAGGGTTCTACAGAGCCCTGTAGAGACCTACAGAGTCCTGGAGGGACCCATGGAGCCCTATAGAGATCTACAGAGCCCTAGAGGGACCTAAAGATCCCTAGAGAGCCCTACAGAGCCCTAGACAGACCTATAGAGACCTACAGACTCCTATGGAGATCTGCAGAGCCCTGTAGAGACCTACAGAGAGCTGGAGGGACCCACAGAGCCCTAGAGAGACCTACAGAGCCCTGGAGGGACCCACAGAGCCCTAGAGAGACCTATGGAGCCCTGGAAGGTTCTATAGAGACCTACAGAGACCCATGGAGCCCTGGAGGGACCTACAGAGCCCTGGAGGGACCTTCAGAGCCCTATAGAGACCTTCAGAGCCCTAGACAGACCCATGGAGCCCTGGAAGGGTGTGTGTATCTATCTATCTGTCTATCTATAAATATAAAATATTTTATATTCCTGACCTATAAAGCCTCTTTCTCCCCCAGGTGGGCGCAGGGGTGTCCCTGACCATCCCTCCCCTAATTCCTGAGGCACTTCCCTACAATTATACACTAGATATTGATCTCTATATCTATCTACTTATCTATCTCTCTATCTAAATATTTTATATTCCTGCTCCTTTACATTTATAAAATATATCAATATTTTCCCTCCTTCCCCCCAGGTGAGCACGGGGGTGTCCCTGACCGTCCCTTCCCTAATTCCTGAGGGACTTCCCTACAATTATATAATATATACCAATATCTCTATCTATCTCTCTCTCTCAATATTTTACATTCCTGCTCCTTTACATTTATAAAACACATAAATATTTTCCATCCTCCCCCCCAGGTGAGCACGGGGGTGTCCCTGACCATCCCTTCCCTAATTCCTGAGGGACTTCCCTACAATTATACAGTATATATTGATATCTATATCTATCTGTCTCTCTCTCTCTCAATATTTTACATTCCTGCTCTTACATTTATAAAACACATAACTATTTTCCCTCCTGCCCCCCAGGTGGGCGTGGGGGTGTCCCTGACCATCCCTGCCCTAATTCCTGAGGCACTTCCCTACAATTATACACTAGATACCAATATCTCTCTCTCTCCCTCCCTCTCTCTCTCTCTCTCTCAATATTTTACATTCCTGCTCCTTTACATTTATAAAACACATAAATATTTTCCCTCCTGCCCCCCAGGTGGGCGCGGGGGTGTCCCTGACCATCCCTGCCTAATTCCTGAGGCACTTCCCTACAATTATATAATATATATTGATATCTATATCTATATCTATCTGTCTCTCTCTCTCTCAATATTTTACATTCCTGCTCTTACATTTATAAAACACATAATTATTTTCCCTCCTGCCCCCCAGGTGGGCGCGGGGGTGTCACTGACCGTCCCTTCCCTAATTCCTGAGGCACTTCCCTACAATTATACACTAGATACCAATATCTCTCTCTCTCAATATTTTACATTCCTGCTCCTTTACATTTATAAAACACATAACTATTTTCCCTCCTGCCCCCAGGTGAGTGTGGGGGTGTCCCTGACCATCCCTTCCCTAATTCCTGAGGGACTTCCCTACAATTATATAATATATACCAATATCTCTCTCTCTCAATATTTTACATTCCTGCTCTTACATTTATAAAACACATAACTATTTTCCCTCCTGCCCCCCAGGTGGGCGCGGGGGTGTCGCTGACGCCGGTGGCCGTGGGCTGCGAGTGCCGGGACTGCCTGGCGGAGGCTGCGGCAGGCGGCGGGTGCTGCCCGGGGGCCTCCCACAACCGCTTCGCCTACAACGAGCTGGGGCAGGTGCGGATCCGCGCCGGGCTGCCCATCTACGAGTGCAACTCGCGCTGCCGCTGCGGCGCCGACTGCCCCAACCGCGTGGTGCAGCGCGGCATCCGCTACGACCTGTGCATCTTCCGCACCGCCGACGGGCGCGGCTGGGGCGTGCGCACCCTGCAGCGCATCCGCAAGAACTCCTTCGTCATGGAGTACGTGGGAGAGGTGAGATGGGACAGGTGTGATACAGGACAGGTGTGATACAGGTGTGATACAGGTACGGGACAGGGCTGGGGCGTGCGCACCCTGCAGCGCATCCGCAAGAACTCCTTCGTCATGGAGTACGTGGGAGAGGTGAGATGGGATGGGACAGGTGTGGGACAGGTACGGGACAGGTGTGATACAGGTGTGACACAGGTACGGGACAGGGCTGGGGCGTGCGCACCCTGCAGCGCATCCGCAAGAACTCCTTCGTCATGGAGTACGTGGGAGAGGTGAGATGGGATGGGACAGGTGTGGGACAGGTGTGATACAGGTACGGGACAGGTGTGATGCAGGTGTGACAGGGCTGGGGCGTGCGCACCCTGCAGCGCATCCGCAAGAACTCCTTCGTCATGGAGTACGTGGGAGAGGTGAGATGGGATGGGATACAGGTGTGGGACAGGTGTGATACAGGACAGGTGTGACACAGGTATGGGACAGGTATGGGACAGGTGTGATGCAGGTGTGACAGGGCTGGGGCGTGCGCACCCTGCAGCGCATCCGCAAGAACTCCTTCGTCATGGAGTACGTGGGAGAGGTGAGACAGCTGGGATACAGGTGTGGGACAGGTAAGGTTCAGGTGTGACCCGGGTGTGGGGGTACAGGGGTGACACAGGTGAGGTTCAGGTGTTGTGTCAGATCATCACCTCGGAGGAGGCGGAGCGCTGGGGGCAGGTGTGGGGGTACAGGTGTGGGGGTACAGGTGAGGTTCAGGTGTGACCCAGGTGTGGGGGTACAAGTGAGGTTCAGGTGTGACCCAGGTGTGTCCGTGTCAGATCATCACCTCGGAGGAGGCGGAGCGCTGGGGGCAGGTGTGGGGGTTCAGGTGAGGTTCAGGTGTGACCCAGGTGTGGGGGTACAGGTGAGGTTCAGGTGTGACCCAGGTGTGGGGGTACAGGTGTGACACAGGTGAGGTTCAGGTGTGACCCAGGTGTGACCCAGGTGTGTTGTGCCAGATCATCACCTCGGAGGAGGCGGAGCGCCGGGGGCAGGTGTGAGGGTACAGGTGTAACCCAGGTGTGACCCAGGTGTGTGTTGTGCCAGATCATCACCTCGGAGGAGGCGGAGCGCCGGGGGCAGGTGTGGGGGTACAGGTGTGACACAGGTGAGGTTCAGGTGTGACCCAGGTGTGGGGGTACAGGTGAGGTTCAGGTGTGACCCAGGTGTGGGGGTACAGGTGTAACCCAGGTGTGACCCAGGTGTGTCTGTGCCAGATCATCACCTCGGAGGAGGCGGAGCGCCGGGGGCAGGTGTGGGGGGTACAGGTGTGACACAGGTGAGGTTCAGGTGTGACCCAGGTGTGGGGGTACAGGTGTAACCCAGGTGTGTCTGTGCCAGATCATCACCTCGGAGGAGGCGGAGCGCCGGGGGCAGGTGTACGACCGCCAGGGTGCCACGTACCTGTTCGACCTGGACTACGTGGAGGACGTTTACACCGTGGACGCCGCCCACTACGGGAACATCTCCCACTTCGTCAACCACAGCGTGAGTGACCCCGGCGCACCTGCGCGGGGCGGGGCACACCTGGCTGGGGGTGGGGCACACCTGCGTGGGGACAGGGCCTCACTTGCGTGGGAGGGGCACACCTGGCTGGGGGCGGGGACACACCTGTATGGGGGCGGGGGACACATCTGTGCAGGGCAGTGCACACCTGTATGGGGGCAGGAACACACCTGTATGGGGGCAGGGACACATCTGCAGGGTGGGGCACACCTGTGCAGGGACGGGACCTCACCTGTGCAGGGCGGGGCACACCTGGCTGGGGGCGGGGATACACCTGGATAGGGGCAGGGCTTTACCTGTCTGGGGGGCCTGGGGGCTTCACCTGTACAGGGGGAGGGGTTTCACCTGCCTGGGGGGGTGGGGCTTAATGCATCTTTTCAGCCAATGGGAGGGGGAGGGACTTCACACAGGTGTGGGTGGGGCTTCAGGTGTGGGTGGGGCTTTCCCCACCACCCCCACCTGCCCTCTCAGGTGTCGAGGGCGGGACCTCCCTGGGGCTCAAATTCACACAAGGGGGGTGGGGTGGGGCTTGAAGTGGCCACGCCCCCCCTCACCTGCCGGGGGCGGGGCCAGTGCGACCCCAACCTGCAGGTTTACAACGTGTTCATCGAGAACCTGGACCAGCGGCTGCCCCGCATCGCCCTGTTCGCCACGCGGCCCATCCGCGCCGGGGAGGAGCTCACCTTCGACTACAACATGCACGGTACACACCTGGGCACACCTGGGACACACCTGGGCACACCCACACACACCCACACACACCCACACACCCCATCCGCGCCGGGGAGGAGCTCACCTTCGACTACAACATGCACGGTACACACCTGGGGCACCTGGGCACACCTGGGCACAGCTATCACACACCTGGGCACACCTGGGCACAGCTATCACACACCTGGGCACACCTGGGACACACCCACACACACCCACACACCCCATCCACGCCGGGGAGGAGCTCACCTTCGACTACAACATGCACGGTACACACCTGGGCACACCTGGGCACAGCTATCACACACCTGGGCACAGCTATCACACACCTGGGCACACCTGGGACACACCCACAGCCACCCCAGCCCCGCCCCATCTGCCCCGGGGAGGAGCTCACCTTCGACTACAACATGCACGGTACACACCTGGGCACAGCTATCACACACCTGGGCACACCTGGGGCACCTGGGCACAGCTATCACACACCTGGGCACACCTGGGACACACCCACAGCCACCCCAGCCCCGCCCCATCTGCCCCGGGGAGGAGCTCACCTTCGACTACAACATGCACGGTACACACCTGGGCACACCTGGGCACACCTGGGCACAGCTATCACACACCTGGGCACACCTGGGGCACACCTGGGTACACCTGGGACACACCTGGGTGCACCTGGGTATACTTGGGGCACACCTGGGCACACCCTACATCACCCCATCCCACCCCATACCTGCCCCACACCTGCCCTGGCACACACCTGTACCTGCCTCATGGGTCCAAGCCCTGCCCCACACCTGTGCCACCCCTGTCCCTGCCCCACACCTGTGCCACACCTGTCCTGCCCCACCTGTGCCACACCTGGCCCTGCCCCACACCTGGGGTTCTCTGGTGTTTGGGGGGGCGGGGCTGTACCTGGGGGGCTCTGGGGTGGTCAGGGTTTTACCTGGGGAGGGTCAGGGCAGTACCTGGGGGGTCCCAGGACCACACCTGGGGGGTCAGGGCTGTACCTGGGCTGTACCTGGGAGGGGTCAGGGTGTTACCTGGGCTGTACCTGGGGTAGGTCAGATTTACCTGGGCTGTACCTGGGGGGGTCAGGGTGTTACCTGGGCTGTACCTGGGGGAGGGGTCAGGGTGTTACCTGGGCTGTACCTGGGGGGGGTCAGGGTGTTACCTGGGCTGTACCTGGGGTAGGTCAGATTTACCTGGGCTGTACCTGGGGGGGTCAGGGTGGTACCTGGCCTGTACCTGGGGGGTCAGGGCCATACCTGGGCTGTACCTGGGGGGGGTCAGGGTGTTACCTGGGCTGTACCTGGGTGGGGTCAGGGTGGTACCTGGACTGTACCTGGGGTAGGTCAGATTTACCTGGGCTGTACCTGGGGGTCCCAGGACCACACCTGGGGGATCAGGGCTGTACCTGGGGGGGGGTCAGGGAGTTACCTGGGCTGTACCTGGGGGGTCCAGGCTGTACCTGGGCTGTACCTGGGGGGGGTCCCAGGACCACACCTGGGGGGTCAGGGCTGTACCTGGGTGGGGGCTCCAGGCTGTACCTGGGCTGTACCTGGGGGAGGGGTCAGGGTGTTACCTGAGCTCTACCTGGGGGGGGTCAGGGAGTTACCTGGGCTGTACCTGGGGGGGGTCAGGGAGTTACCTGGGCTGTACCTGGGGGGTCCCAGGACCACACCTGGGGGGGGTCAGGGCTGTACCTGGGGGGGTCCAGGCTGTACCTGGGCTGTACCTGGGGGAGGGGTCAGGGAGTTACCTGGGCTGTACCTGAGGGGGGGTCAGGGCTGTACCTGGGCTGTACCTGAGGGGGGGTCAGGGCTGTACCTGGGCTGTACCTGGGTGGGGGGTCAGGGAGTTACCTGGGCTGTACCTGGGGGTCCCAGGACCACACCTGAGGGGTCAGGGTGTTACCTGGGCTGTACCTGAGGGGGGGTCAGAGTGTTACCTGGGCTGTACCTGAGGGGGGGGTCAGGGTGTTACCTGGGCTGTACCTGGGTGGTCCCAGGCCCCGCCCCCCCCTGAGGTGCCCCCTCCCCCCGCAGTGGACCCGGTGGACGCCGAGAGCACCCGCATGGACTCCAACTTCGGGCTGGTGGGGGGGTCCCTGGGGGGCTCCCCCCGCGCCCGGTCGCCGCATCGAGTGCAAGTGCGGGGCGGCCTCGTGCCGCAAGTACCTGTTCTGATACACCTGGGCCGCACCTGGGCCACGCCCACGGCCACACCCAACTCTTGCCCGACGCTGCTTTGTGCCCGCCCGCCGTCATGGGGGGGGGGAGGGGGGTCAGGGGAGGATTTGGGGGGCTTGGGGAGGTCAGAGGAGGATTTGGGGGGCTCGGGGGGGGGTGTTGGGGGGCTCAGGTGTGATTATGGATCTCGGGGGGGGGTTTGGGGTGGTTTTTGGGTGGTCTTTGGGGTCACAGGTGTTGGTGTCTCCAGGTGATGACGGTGCCCACGGTGTCCCCCGGTGCCAGCAGGGACTGGCACAGCCGGGTTTGGGGGTCTCAGGATGATTTTGGGGGTCCCTGGGGGGGTTTTATGGGTCTTGGGTGGTTTTTGGGTGGTCTTTGGGGTCACAGGTGTTGGTGTCCCCACACGGTGACCGTGGCCGAGTGTCCCCCGGTGCCAGCAGGGACTGGCACAGCTGGAGGGCACGGCCGGGTTTGGGGGTCTCAGGGGGGGTTTTATGGATCCCAGGGGGTTTTTATGGATCCCATGGGGGGGTTTTGGATCCCAGGGAGGTTTTTATGGATCCCAGGGGGGTTTTTATGGATCTCATGGGGGGGTTTTGGATCCCAGGGAGGTTTTTATGGATCCCAGGGGGGTTTTAATGGATCCCAGGGGAGGTGTGGTGTCTCCGGGGGGTTTTTATGGATCTCAGGGAGGTTTTTATGGATTCCAGGGGTTTTTTATGGATCCCAGGGGGGGTTTTATGGATCTCGGGATTGTTTTTATGGATCCCAGGGGGCTTTTTATGGATCCCAGGGGGCTTTTTATGGATCCCAGGGGCTTTTTATGGATCCCAGGGGGGTTTTTATGGATCCCAGGGAGGTTTTTATGGATCCCAGGGGGAGTTTTATGGATCCCAGGATGGTTTTTATGGATCTCAGGGAGGTTTTTATGGATCTCAGGGAGGTTTTTATGGATCTCAGAATGGTATTTTTTGGATCTCAGGGAGGTTTTTATGGATCCCAGGGTGGTTTTTATGGATCCAGGGGTGTTTTCGGGGGGCTCAGACGTGCTGGCCTCTCCAGACGATGACGGTGCCCGCAGGCCGGGCAGGGACTGGCACAGCTGGAAGGCACAGCTTGGTTTGGGGGGGGGTTATGGATCCCAGGGGGGTTTATGGATCCCAGGGGGGTTTTTATGGATCTCAGGGTGGGTTTAAGGATCCCAGGAGGAGTTGTGGTGTCTCAGGGGGGGGTTTTATGGATCTCAGGGAGGTTTATGGATCTCAGGGGGGGTTTTAATGGATCCCAGGGGAGGTGTGGTGTCTCCGGGGGGTTTTTATGGATCCCAGAGGGGGTTTTTATGGATCCCAGGGAGGTTTTTTATGGATCCCAGGGGGTTTTGGGGGTGTTTCCGGGGGGGTCAGACGTGCTGGTGTCTCCAGACGATGACGGTGCCCACAGGCCGGGCAGGGACTGGCACAGCTGGGAGGGCACAGCTCGGTTTGGGGGGTTTTATGGATCCCAGGGGGGTTTTATGGATCCCAGGGGGGTTTTTATGGATCCCAGGGGGGTTTTTATGGATCCCAGGGTTGGTTTATGGATCTCAGGGAGGGTTTTATGGATCTCAGGGGGGGGTTATGGATCTCAGGGGGGGTTTTAATGGATCCCAGGGGAGTTAAGGTGTCTCAGGGGGATTTTTATGGATCCCAGAGGGGGTTTTATGGATCCCAGGGGAAGTTTTATGGATCCCAGGGAGGTTTTTATGGATCTCAGGGTGGTTTTTATGGATCCCAGGGGGTTTTTGGGGGTGTTTTCGGGGGGCTCAGACGTGCTGGCCTCTCCAGACGATGACGGTGCCCGCAGGCCGGGCAGGGACTGGCACAGCTGGAAGGCACAGCTCGGTTTGGGGGGGTTTTATGGATCCCAGGGGGGGTTTTATGGATCTCAGGGGGGTTTTATGGATCTCAGGGGGGTTTTTATGGATCCCAGGGGGAGTTGTGGTGTCTCCGGGGGGTTTTTATGGATCTCAGGGGGGTTTTTATGGATCTCAGAGTGGTTTTTATGGATCCCAGGGGGGTTTTAAGGATCCCAGGGGGGGGGTTATGGATCTCAGGATTGTTTTTATGGATCTCAGGGAGGTTTTTATGGATCCCAGAGGGGTTTTTAGGGATCCCGGGGGGGGTTTTATGGATCCCAGGGGGGTTTTTATGGATCCCAGGGGGGGGTTATGGATCCCAGGGGGGTTTTATGGATCCCAGGGGGGGTTTTATGGATCCCAGGGAGGGTTTTATGGATCCCAGGGTGGGTTTTATGGATCCCAGGGGTGTTTTGGGGGGCTCAGACGTGCTGGCGTCTCCAGACGATGACGGTGCCCCCCAATGCCAGCAAGGACTGGCACAGCTGGAAGGCACAGCTTGGTTTGGGTGGGGTTTTATGGATCCCAGGGTGGGTTTTATGGATCCCAGGGGTGTTTTTGGGGGGCTCAGACGTGCTGGCGTCTCCAGACGATGACGGTGCCCGCGGCGTCGCCCGAGGCCAGCAGGGACTCGTCGCAGTTGAAGGCCACGGCGAGCACGGGGGCCCCGTGGCCCTGCAGGGTGTTCACGGTCGCCCGCCCGGCCCGGCCCACGTCGAAGAAGTGGACGGAGGCGTCCTCGCTGCCCGTCACTGGGGGGCACAGGGGGGGACAGAGGGTCTGTGCCCACCCCCAGTGACCACTGACCCCTCGCTGCCCGTCACTGGGGGGCACAGGGGGGGACAGAGGGTCTGTGCCCACCTCCAGTGACCACTGACCCTCCCACTGACCCTCGCTGCCCGTCACTGGGGGGGCACAGGGGAGACAGAGGGTCTGTGCCCACCCCACACTGACCACTGACCCTCCCACTGACCCCTCGCTGCCCGTCACTGGGGGGCCCACCCCCAGTGCCCACTGACCTCCCCCACACTGACCACTGACCCCTCACTACCTGTTGGGGGGGGACGAAAGATCTGTGCCCACCCCCAGTGCCGACTGACCCCCCCTCACTGACCACTGCCCCTCCCACTGACCCCTCGCTGCCCGTCACTGGGGGGGGGACAAACGGTGTGTGCCCCCCCCGTGCCCCCCCCATGCCCCCCGGTCCCGGTACCCCCCTGTACCCCCCCGTTGCCCCCCCCAGCCGTACCCACACAGGCTCCCTGGCGGAAGGACATGAGGGGGCAGAAGCAGCTCCTGGTGCCCCCCCCGTACCCCCCTGTACCCCCCGGTGCTGGTACCCCCCCGTACCCCCCCCCAGTGCCCCCCCCCGGTGCCCCCCCGGCCGTACCCACACAGGCTCCCTGGCAGAAGGACATGAGGGGGCAGAAGCAGCTCCTGGTGCCCCCCCCCGTGCCCCCCCTGTACCCCCCGGTCCCGGTACCCCCCTGTACCCCTCCCCACCTCCCCGGTGCCCCCCTGTGCCCCCCCGGTGCCCCCCCGGCCGTACCCACACAGGCTCCCTGGCGGAAGGACATGAGGGGGCAGAAGCAGCTCCTCAGGGGCTGCTCCCGGTGCCGCGTCGGGAAACTCCGGCGGAGCCGCAGCCCCGGAGCCCCCGAGCCCCCCTCGTCTTCCACCACCCTGGGGGGGCACAAAGAGAGGAAAGGGGGGGTCAGTCCTGCACCCCAAACCCCCCTGGGACTCCCCAAAAACCCCCCTCGTCTTCCACCACCCTGGGGGGGCACAAAAAGGGCAAAGGAGGGGTCAGTCCTGCACCCCAAAACCCCCTGGGACCCTCTGAACCCCCCTCATCTTCCACCACCCTGGGGGGCCAAAAACAGGGCAAAGGGGGGGGGTCAGTCCTGCACCCCAAAACCCCTGGGACCCTCTGAACACCCCCCCCGAGCCCCCTCGTTTTCCAGCACCCTGGGGGGGCAAAGGGGGGGCCAGTCCTGCACCCCAAAACCTCCTGGGACCCCCCAAAACACCCCCGGAGCCCCCTCATCTTCCACCACCCGGGGGGGGGGCACAAACAGGGCAAAGGGGGGGGTTAGTCCTGCACCCCAAAATGCCTGGGACCCCCTGAACCTCCCTCATCTTCCACCACCCTAGAGGGGAAAAGGGGGGGGTCAGTCCTGCACCCCAAAACCCCCTGGGACCCCCTGAACCTCTCCCCCGAGCCCTCTCGTCTTCCACCACCCTGGGGGGGCACAAACAGGGCAAAGGGGGCTCAGTTCCAGGACCCCCCAAAACTCCTTTCCCAAGGGGGCCCGGTGAGGTTCCCCCCCCCCCCCCCCTTTTGGGGGTCCCGCCCCCCCCAACCCGGGTGGTCCCGGTGGGATTTCCCCCATCCCCTGGGGGTCCAGGCAGGATTTGCCCCCTTCCCCTGGGGTCTCTCCATCCCCGGGGGTCCCAGTGGGTTCCCTCCCCCTCCCGGGGGGGGGTCCAGGCAAGACTCCCCCCGTCCTGGGGGTCCCAACAGCTTCCCCTGCTCCCGGGGGTCCCGGGGGTGTTTATTCCCCCATCCCCGGGGGTCCCAATGGGTTCCCCCCATCCCCGGGGGTCCCAATGGGTTCCCCCCATCCCGGGTGGTCCCGGGGTGTTTCCCCCCATCCCGGGGGTCCCAATGGGTTCCCCCCATCCCGGGGGTCCCGGGGGTGTTTCCCCCCATCCCGGGGGGTCCCGGGGGTGTTTCCCCCCATCCCCGGGGGTCCCAATGGGCTCCACCCATCCCGGGGGTCCCGGTGTTATTTCCTCCCTCCCGGGTGGTCCCGGTGTTGTTTCCCCCCATCCCCGGGGATCTCAATGGGTTTCCCCCATCCCGGGTGGTCCCGGTGGTGTTTCCCCCCATCCCCGGGGGTCCCGGTGTTATTTCCTCCCTCCCGGGTGGTCCCGGTGGTGTTTCCCCCCATCCCCGGGGGTCCCAATGGGTTCCCCCCATCCCGGGTGGTCCCGGTAGTGTCCCGCCCCCCTCCCCGGTGGGTCGCGCCCCCCCCCCCGGTACCGGAAGAGCAGGAGCCGGTCGGGGCAGGCGTTGACGAGCAGGGACGGGTCCGGCGCCTCCCGGCTCGCCCAGGCCCGGGCCGAGAGCGACGTGATGGACCCGCCGGCCTGGACCAGCACCCGGGAGGCCTTGGTGAGTCGGCCTGGGGGTGAGGGGGGTCAGGGCAGGGAGAGACCCCCCCTCAGAGCCCCCCTGTGCCCCCGGAGCAGCACAGACCCCCCAGGAACCTGCCATCCTCACCCAGAGACCCCCCGGAGCAGCACAGACCCCCCCCGGACCAGCAGAGCCTCCCCAGTGTCCACCCAGAGCCCCCCCGGACCAGCACCGGGAGGCCTTGGGGAGCCGGCCTGGGGGGGTGAGGGGGCTCAGGGCAGGGAAAGACCCCCCTCAGAGCCCCCCAGGACCAGCACAGCACCCCCAATAACCCACCAGAGCTCCCCAGTCCCTCCCAGTGCCCCCCCCCCAAACCCCGTACCGGTGCCGGGGTCACAGAGAAAGGAGGACACGGACCCCCAGTCACCCCAGAGCCCCCCCCAGAGCCCCCCCAGCCCCGTACCGGTGCCGGGGTCGCAGAGGAAGAAGGACACAGACCCCCAGTCACCCCCCGGCCCCCCCCCCGACCCCCCCAGCCCCGTACCGGGTGCCGGGGTCGCAGAGGAAGGAGGACACGGACCCCCAGTCACCCCCCAGCCCCTCCCAGAGCCCCCCCAGCGGCCCCCCCACGCCGGTGCCCCCCCGTACCGGTGCCGGGGTCGCAGAGGAAGGAGGACACGGACCCCCGATCGTCCCCCGCCCACAGGACTCTCCCGGGGGCGTCGAAGCAGAGCGCGAGGACCCTCCCGGGGAGGCGCCCGGTGCCCCCCCGCGCCGCCTTCCCCGTGGAGATGTTCACCACCCCGCACCATGTGCCGGGCGCTGCCCACCTGGGGGGGCACAGGGGGGGCACCGTGAGCGACCCCTGAGCCCCCAAACCCGCCCCGAGACCCCCAAACCCCTCCCCCGTGCCCCTCTCCCCCTGGGGATGTTCGTAACCGGGACCATGTGCCGGGCGCTGCCCACCTGGGGGGGCGCGGGGGGGGCACCGTGAGCGACCCCTGAGCCCCCAAACCCGCCCCGAGACCCCCAAACCTGCCCCGAGACCCCCAAACCTGCCCCAAGACCCCCAAACCCACCCTGAGCCCCCAAACCTGCCCTGAGACCTCCTAACCTCCCCCCGCGCCGCCTTCCCCGTGGAGATGTTCACCACCCGCACCATGTGCCGGGCGCTGCCCACCTGGGGGGGCACGGGGGGGGCACCGTGAGACACCTCATCCCCCCCCGAGACCCCCTGAGACCCCCAAACCCCTCCCCCGTGCCCCTCTCCCACTGGGGATGTTCGTAACCGGGACCATGTGCCGGGCATTGCCCACCTGGGGGGGCGCGGGGGGGGGCACCATGAGCGACCCCTGAGCCCCCAGACCCGCCCCGAGACCCCCAAAGTCACCCTGAGACCCCCAAACCTGCCTTGAGACCCCCACACCTGCCCTAGGACCCCCAACCCCCTCCCTCCCCTGTGCCCCCTTCCCCATGGAAACGTTCACCACCCGCACCACGTGCTGGGTGCTGCCCACCTGGGGGGGCACGGGGGGGGCACCGTGAGCCACTGCATCCCCCCGTGAGACCCCCAAACCCACCCTGAGACCCTCAAACCCATCCTGAGACCCCCCCAACAGCCCCCTCCCCAGTTGTTATGGAGGGGCTGCAAGGCACAGCACAGCCCTGGCAGGGTCAGCCACTGAGGGGGGGGGTCTCAAGGAGCTCTGGGGGTCCCAGGGTGGTGTGTAGGATATTGGGGGGGTCTCAAGGTGTTGTGTAGGATATTGAGGGGGTCTCAAGGTGTTGTGTAGGATATTGGGGGGGTCTGAGGGGTCCCTCACCACAGTCAGGGTGTTGTTGAGGGGCTGGAAGGCGCAGCACAGCAGCGCAGCCCCGTCGGGATCAGGCACTGGGTGGGGGTCTCAGGGAACTCTGGGGGTCCCGGGGTGGTGTGTAGGATATCTGGGGGGTCCCGGTGGGATATTTGGGGTCCCGGGGGGTCTCTCACCACGGTGAGGTTGTTGTTGAGGGGCTGGAAGGCGCAGCACAGCAGCGCGGCCCCGTTGGGGTCGGGCACCCTGGGGAGGGGTTTGGGGGTCCTGGGGGGGCTGTGGGGGTCCCAGGGAGATATGGGGGATCCCGGTATGATATGGGGGGGGTCTCAGGGGGTCCCTGTAGGATATGGGGGGCCCTGGGGGGTCTCTCACCACGGTGAGGTTGTTGTTGAGGGGCTGGAAGGCGCAGCACAGCAGCGCAGCCCCGTCGGGGTCAGGTACTGGGTAGGGATCTCAGGGGGGTCTTGGGGTGGTGTGTAGGATATCTGGGGGGTCCCGGTGGGATATGGGGGGTCCCTGTAGGATTTGGGGTGTTCCCGGGGGGTCTCTCACCACGGTGAGGTTGTTGTTGAGGGGCTGGAAGGCGCAGCACAGCAGCGCGGCCCCGTCGGGGTCGGGCACCCTGGGGAGGGTTTGGGGGTCCCGGGGGTCTCAGGGGATCCCTGTGGGATATTTGGGGGTCCCGGGGGGTCTCGGGGGTCCCTGTGGGATTTGGGGTGTTCCCGGGGGGTCTCTCACCACGGTGAGGTTGTTGTTGAGGGGCTGGAAGGCGCAGCACAGCAGCGCGGCCCCGTCGGGGTCGGGCACCCTGCGGATGCAGCGCCCGTCCGAGGGGTCCCAGAGCCGGAGGGTCCCGTCGAGGGACGCGGACACGAGCACGTCGTTGGAGAGGGACCAGGCCAGGTCCGAGACCCCCCCGCCGTGGCCCCGCAGGCGCCGCAGCACGGCCGGGGGTCCCGGCGCCAGGCGGCAAACGGAGAGAGTCCCGTCCAGGGAGCAGCAGGCGAGGAGGTGCCGCTCGTCGTGAGCGAACTGCACCTTCCGCACTGCGGGGGGGGGAATGGTGAGTTGGGGGCACAGCTGAGACCCCCTCGGGCACACCTGAGACCCCCCCGCGGGGCTCGTCCACCCCCCAGAACCGGGGACACCTCCCTCAAGGAGCCACTCCTCCCCAACCCCCCCAGGGAACTGCACCTTCCGCACTGCGGGGGGGGGAACGGGGAGGGGGGGGCACACCTGAGACCCCCCTCGGGGACACCTGAGACCCCCCCGCGGGGCTCGTCCACCCCCCAGAACCGGGGACACCTCCCTCAAGGAGCCACTCCTCCCCAACCCCCCCCAGGGAACTGCACCTTCCGCACTGCGGGGGGGGGAACGGGGAGGGGGGGGCACAGCTGAGACCCCCTCGGGGACACCTGAGACCCCCCCGCGGGGCTCGCCCACCCCCCAGAACCGGGGACCCCCCCAGAGGACCCACCAAACCCCAGCCCCACCCTGGGAACTGCACCTTCTGCACTGCGGGGGGGGGGGAATGGTGAGGGGAGGGGGCACGGGGGGCACACCTGAGACCCCCCCGCGGGTCTCGCCCACCCCTCAGAACCCAGGGGAGCCCCCCCAGATCCCCCCGACCTCCCTCAGGGACCCATCGAACCCCCCCAGGGAACTGCACCTTCCGCACTGCAGGGGGGGGAATGGTGAGGGGGGGGCACACCTGAGACCCCCCCGCGGGGCTCGCCCACCCCTCAGAACAGGGGGAGCCCCCCCAGATCCCGGGGTATCCCCCCGACCCCCCCAGGGACCCATTGAACCCCCCCAGGGAACTGCACCTTCCACACTGCGGGGGGGGGGGGAACGGGGAGGGGGGGGCACACCTGAGACCCCCTCGGGGACAGCTGAGACCCCCCCCGGGGGGCTCATCCAGCCCCCAGACCCGAGGGATGACCCCAGACCACTCTGGGAGACCCCCAAAAATCCCCCCAGGGAACCGACCACCCCCCAGACGAGACCTCCAACACCCCCCCAACAAGACCACAACCCACACATCCCCCCCTGAGGACCCCCCCCCCTGCCTCGTAGGACCCTCCCACCCCTCCCGAAGCCCCCCCAGCCCCCCGCACCGGCGCTGTCCTGGTGCTGGTCGAAGACGTGGAAGACCCCGGCGAAGGCGTAATTCTCGCTCAGGGTCGTGTCCCCCGCCATGGCCCGGCTCGCCTCGGCCAGGGGGGTGGGCACCACCCCGGGGGGGCTGCGAGGGGGGGGCACAACCATTAGACTCCCCCCCGGCACTCTGAGACCACCCCAGACCCACCCCCGGGACCCCCCGACCCGGAGTGTCCCTGCCCAGGACGCGGCTTTGGGGTGGGGGTGAGGGGGGCGTTGGGGGGGAGTGGGGACCCAGGGGGGGGTCAGTACCATGACACCCCCCCCCTAATACCCACAACCCCCTCCTGGCTCCCTGAGACCCCCCCGACCCGTCGTGTCCCTGCCCAGGACCCGGCTCCGGGCTGGGACCCCCTCGAGGGGGCTGCGGGGGGGGGGGGTAGAACCATAAGACCCCCCCCCTTTCAGCACCCTGAGATTCCCCCCCCAGCACCCACCGACCTTCCCCCAAGACCCCTGAATCCCCCCAGAGCCCCCCCAGCCCCTGAGACCACCCTGAGACCCCCTCAGCCCCCACCAACCCCTCCCAGCACCCATCGACCACCCCCCAACCCCTGACCCCCCCCCGAGCCTTCCGGCACCCACGACCCCCCCCAGCACCCACCGACCTTCCCCCAAGACCCCTGAATCCCCCCAGAGCCCCCCCAGCCCCCACTGACCCCCCCCAGCACCCATTGACCCCCCCCAATCCCCTGACCTTCTCCTGAGCCCCCCCAGCCCCCTGAGACCACCCTGAGACCCCCCCCAGCACCCATTGACTCCTCCCAGCCCTGTGAGACCACCCTGAGACCACCCCGAGCACCCACCGACCCCCCCAGCCCTGTGAGACCACCCTGAGACCACCCCGAGCACCCACCAACCCCCCCCAGCCCCCTGAGCACCCCCAGGGCTCCCCAGCACCCATGACCCCCCCCACATCCCTCTGACCACGCCCCCCCCATTCCCCTGAGTCCCCCTGAGCCCCCCAGCACTCATTTACCCCCCCAAACCTCCTGACCCCCCCCGAGCCCCCCCAGCACCCATTGACCCCGCCCAAGCCCCCCCCGAGCCCCCCCCGAGGTCTCACCGCTCATTGGGGCCCCCCCTGAGCCCCCCCACCCCTCTGACCACCCCCCCTCCCAGCCCCCTAAGCCCCCCCAGGGCTCCCCCAGCACCCACCGACCCCCCCAAGGACCCCCCCCCGGGCCCCCCCGGGGTCTCACCGCTCGTCAGGGCCCCTCCTGAGCCCCCCCAGCACACACGACCCCCCACCCACACCCCTCTGACCACCCCCCCCAGCCCCCTGAGCCCCCCCAGGGCTCCCCCAGCACCCACCGCCCCCCCCAAGGACCCCCCTCGAGCCCCCCCCCGGGGTCTCACCGCTCGTCGGGGCCCCCCCGCAGCCCCCCCGGGCCGGAGCCGCGGCTCAGGGAGCGCCGGTGCCCCCGAGACCCCCGGGGGTCCTCCTCGAAATCCTGGGGGGGGGGGACACAGAGATGGGGAGGGGGTTTGGGGGGAAACAGGGACCCCCAAATACCCGAAACACAGATGGGGGGGCTGGGGGGGGGAACAGGGACCCCCAACCCCCCAGGATGGTTCTGAGCCCCCCAAATTCCCCCAGATGGTCCTGAGCCCCCCAAACCCCCCCAGGCGGTACCTCCATGCGGTCCAGGGTGGTCCGGGATGCCCTGAGGGCGCTCCTGCAGCTCCCGGGCTCCGACAGGGCCCCCCAAACCCCCCCAGACCCCCCCCAAATCCCCCCCAGGCGGTACCTCCATGTGGTCCAGGGTGGTCCTGGGCTCAGACAGGGCCCCCCCAAACCCCCCAGAATGGTCCTGAGCCCCCCAAACCCCCCCCAGGCGGTACCTCCATGTGGTCCAGGGTGGTCCTGGATGCTCCCGGGCTCCGACAGGGCCCCCCCAAACCCCCCAGGATGGGCTCTGAGCCCCCCAAATCCCCCCCAGGATGGGCTCTGAGACCCCCAAATCCACCCCAAATCCCCCCCAGATGGTCCTGAGCCCCCCAAACCCCCCCCAGGCGGTACCTCCATGTGGTCCAGGGTGGTCCTGGATGCTCCCGGGCTCCGACAGGGCCCCCCCAAACCCCCCAGGATGGGCTCTGAGCCCCCCAAATCCCCCCCAGGATGGGCTCTGAGACCCCCAAATCCACCCCAAATCCCCCCCAGATGGTCCTGAGCCCCCCAAACCCCCCCCAGGCGGTACCTCCATGCGGTCCAGGGTGGTCCTGGATGCTCTCAGGGCGCTCCTGCAGCTCCCGGGCTCCGACAGGGCCCCCCCAGATCCCCCCCAGACCCTCCCCAAACCCCCCCAGGATGGGCTCTGAGCCCCCCAAATCCCCCCCAGGATGGGCTCTGAGCCCCCCAAATCCCCCCCAGGCGGTACCTCCATGCGGTCCAGGGTGGTCCGGGATGCCCTGAGGGCGCTCCTGCAGCTGCCGGGCTCGGACAGGGCCCCCCAAACCCCCCAGGATGGGCTCTGAGCCCCTCAAATTCCCCCAAATCCCCCCCAGGATGGTCCTGAGCCCCCCAAATCCACCCCAAATCCCCCCCAAATCCTCCCCAGGCGGTACCTCCATGCGGTCCAGGGTGGTCCAGGATGCCCTGAGGGCGCTCCTGCAGCTCCCGGGCTCCGACAGGGCCCCCCCAGATCCCCCCCAGAACCTCCCCAAAACCCCCCCCGGCTGGTTCTGAGCCCCCCAAATGCCCCCAGAATGGGCTCTGAGACCCCCAAATTCCCCCAAATCCCCCCCAGGTGGTACCTCCATGTGGTCCAGGGTGCTCTCAGGGCGCTCCTGCAGCTCCTGGGCTCGGACAGGACCCCCCAAATCCCCCCAGAATGGGCTCTGAGCCCCCCCAAACCCCCCCAGGTGGTACCTCCATGTGGTCCAGGGTGGTCCTGGATGCCCTGAGGGCGCTCCTGCAGCTGCCGGGCTCCAACAGGGCCCCCCAAACCCCCCAGATGGTCCTGAGCCCCCCAAATCCCCCCCAGGTGCCTCCATGCGGTCCAGGGTGGTCCGGGATGCCCTGAGGGCGCTCCTGCAGCTCCCGGGCTCCGACAGGGCCCCCCCAAACCCCCAGAATGGGCTCTGAGCCCCCCAAATCCACCCCAAATCCCCCCCAAATCCCCCCCAGGTACCTCCATGTGGTCCAGGGTGGTCCGGGATGCCCTGAGGGCGCTCCTGCAGCTGCCGGGCTCCGACAGGGCCCCCCCAAACCCCCCAGAACCTCCCCAAGAGCCTCCCAAACCCCCCCCAGGATGGTCCTGAGCCCCCCAAATCCCCCCCAGGTACCTCCATGCGGTCCAGGGTGGTCCTGGAGGCTCTCAGGGCGCTCCTGCAGCTGCCGGGCTCGGACAGGGCCCCGTAGCGCTGTGCCAGGAGCCGGGCGCGCACCCGCAGGTACCAGCGCCGGGCGTCGCCCCCCAGGTGCCCCCCCTGGGCCCGCTCCCGCAGCAGCTGCGAGCGGCGCCGCACGTACTGGGTGCGGAACTGCGGCCAGCGAGGGGGTGCGGTACGCGGCGTACCTGGGCAGGTGGGACAGGGGAGACAGGGAAGGGACAGGTGAGACAGGGAAGGGATGGGGGGGCTAAAAGGGGTCAGAAACCCCCCCAAAAACGGACCCAGGGGTGCGGAACTGCGGCCAGCGAGGGGTGCGGTACGCCGCGTACCTGGGACAGGTGGGACAGGGAAGGGACAGGTAAGGGATGGGGGGGCTAAAAGGGGTCAGAAACCCCCCCAAAAACGGACCCAGGGGTGCGGAACTGTGGCCAGCGAGGGGTGCGGTACGCCGCGTACCTGGGCAGGTGGGACAGGGGAGACAGGTGAGAGAGAGGACACAGGTAAAGGGGTCAAAACAGGACCCAGGGGGCACAAAACCCCCCCAAAAAATGGACCCAGGGGTGCGGAACTGTGGCCAGCGAGGGGTGCGGTACACGGCGTACCTGGGCAGGTGGGACAGGGGAGACAGGGAAGGGACAGGTGAGACAGGGAAGGGACAGGGGAGACAGGGAAGGGACAGGGGAGACAGGTGAGGGGTCAGAAACCCCCCCAAAAACAGACCCAGGGGTGCGGAACTGTGGCCAGCGAGGGGTGCGGTACGCAGCGTACCTGGGCAGGTGGGACAGGGGAGACAGGTGAGAGAGAGGACACAGGTAAGGAGATCAAAAATGGGACCCAGGGGTCAGAAACCCCCCCAAAAACGGACCCAGGGGTGCGGAACTGCGGCCAGCACGGGGTGCGGTACGCGGCGTACCTGGGCAGGTGAGGGACAGGGGAGACAGGGAAGGGACAGGGGAGACAGGTGAGGGGCCAGGGGGGGCTAAAACAGGTCAAAATGGGACCCAGGGGGCACAAAACCCCCCCAGAAACGGACCCAGGGGTGCGGAACTGCGGCCAGCGAGGGGTGCGGTACGCGGCGTACCTGGGACAGGTGGGACAGGTGAGACAGGTGAGGGACAGGTGAGAGAAAGGACACAGGTAAAGGGGTAAAAACAGGACCCAGGGGGCACAAAACCCCCCCAAAAACGGACCCAGGGGTGCGGAACTGCGGCCAGCGAGGGGTGCGGTACACGGCGTACCTGGGCAGGTGAGGGACAGGGAAGACAGGGAAGGGACAGGAGAGACACATCAGGGGTCAGAAACCCCCCCAAAAATGGACCCAGGGGTGCGGAACTGCGGCCAGCGAGGGGTGCGGTACATGGTGTACCTGGGACAGGTGAGGGACAGGGGAGACAGGGAAGGGACAGGAGAGACACATCAGGGGTCAGAAACCCCCCCAAAAATGGACCCAGGGGTGCGGAACTGCGGCCAGCGAGGGGTGCGGTACGCGGCGTACCTGGGCAGGTGGGACAGGGAAGGGACAGGTGAGAGAGAGGACACAGGTAAGGAGATCAAAAATGGGACCCAGGGGTCAGAAACCCCCCCAAAAACGGACCCAGGGGTGCGGAACTGCGGCCAGCACGGGGTGTGGTACGCGGCGTACCTGGGCAGGTGAGGGACAGGGGAGACAGGTGAGAGAGAGGACACAGGTAAAGGGGTCAAAACAGGACCCAGGGGGCACAAAACCCCCCAAAAATGGACCCAGGGGTGCGGAACTGCGGCCAGCACGGGGTGTGGTACGCAGCGTACCTGGGACAGGTGAGGGACAGGTAAGGGACAGGTGAGACAAGAGAGGGACAGGTGAGACAGGTAAGGGACAGATAAGGGACATGGGGGGCTAAAAGGTGTCAGAAACCCCCCCAAAAATGGACCCAGGGGTGCAGAACTGCGGCCAGCGTGGGGTGCGGTACACGGCGTACCTGGGACAGGTGGGACAGGTGGGACAGGTGGGACAGGTAAAGGTGTTCAGGGGGCTAAAAGGAGTCAAAAATGGGACCCAGGGGGCACAACCCCCCTCCCCCCCCCAAAATGGACCCAGGGACCAGAAATCCCCCCCAAAAAAGAACCCAGGTATGAGAATCTTCCCCCAAAATGGGCGCAAGTACCACAACCCCCCCCAAAAAAAGGGGTCCAGGTGTCAAAACCGCCCCCCCCCCCCAACGATGGACCCCGGTACCACTTCCCTCCTCCTCCCAGGACCCAGGTATGGACACCCCCCCCCTCCCCAAAAAACAGCCCCCTCCCCAAAAACAGCCCCCTCCCCAAAAAACAGCCCCCTCCCCAAAAACAGCCCCCTCCCAAAAACAGCCCCCTCCCCAAAAAACAGCCCCCTCCCCAAAAACAGCCCCCTCCCCGCACTCACCGGGGCGTCCACGGCCAGGACCTGCTGCCACACGGCGGCCATGGCGGCCACGGCCCCCGGGGGGGGACCCTGGGGGGGACACGGGGTCACACACCGCGGGGGGGGCACCCACCCACCCGGGGGGGGTACTGGGAGAGACTGGGAGGGACTGGGATAGACTGGGAAGGACTGGGAGAGAATGGGAGAGAGAGATGGGAGGGACTGGGAGGGACTGGGAGAACCGGGGGGGGGACACACGGGGTCACACACCGCGGGGGGGGCACCCACCCACCCGGGGGGGGTACTGGGACAGACTGGGAGGGACTGGGATAGACTGGGAGGGACTGGGAGAGACTGGGAGGGACTGGGATAGACTGGGAGGGACTGGGACACACTGGGGTGGATGGGAGAACCGGGGGGGGGACCCTGGGGGGGACACGGGGTCACACACCGCGGGGGGGGCACCCACCCACCCGGGGGGGGCACTGGGAGAGAATGGGAGGGACTGGGGGAGAACGGGAGAGAGGGATGGGAGGGACTGGGAGAACCAGGGGGGACCCTGGGGGGGACATGGGGTCACACCGCGGGGGGGGCACCCACCCACCCGGGGGGGGTACTGGGACAGACTGGGAGGGACTGGGAGAGACTGGGAGGGACTGGGATAGACTGGGAGGGACTGGGAGAACCGGGGGGGGGGACACATGGGGTCACACACCGCGGGGGGGGCACCCACCGACCCGGGGGGGCACTGGGACACACTGGGAGGGACTGGGACAGACTGGGAGGGAATGGGGGAGAACGGAAGAGAGGGATGGGAGGGACTGGGAGAACCGGGGGGGACCCTGGGGGGGGGACACACAGGGTCACACACCGCGGGGGGGGCACCCACCGACCCGGGGGGGCACTGGGACACACTGGGAGGGAATGGGACACACTGGGAGGGACTGGGAGAGAATGGGAGAGAGGGATGGGAGGGACTGAGAGAACCAGGGGGGACCTGGGGGGGGGACACGGGGTCACACACCGCGGGGGGGGCACCCACCGACCCGGGGGGGCACTGGGACACACTGGGAGGGAATGGGACACACTGGGAGGGACTGGGAAGGACCGGGAGAACCGGGGGGGACACGGGGTCACACACCGCGGGGGGAGCACCCAGCGGACCGAGGGGGACACTGAGACACACCAGGAGGGACTGGGAGGGACTGGGAGGGACTGGGGGGAGGATTGGAGAACCCGGGGGGGTACCCTGGAGGGGGGGACACGGGGTCACACACCGCGGGGGGGGCACCCACCCACCCGGGGGGGGGGCACTGGGAGGGACTGGGATAGACTGGGAGAACCGGGGGGGGACACACGGGGTCACACACCGCGGGGGGGCACCCACCCACCCGGGGGGGGGTACTGGGACAGACTGGGAGGGAATGGGACACACTGGGAGGGCCCAGGAGAGATCGGGGGGGAGGATCGGGAGAGATGGGGAGGGAATCGGGGAGATGGAGGGGGAGGAACGGGGAAAGGGGAGGGAGGGGAGGGGGGGCGACGGGAGAGATGGGGGGGGGGAAGGAGGAGAGAACAGGAGAGCCGGGATGGGAAGCGGAGAGGGGAGGGACGGGGGGGGACACCGGGGAGGGAAGGGGAGAGCGGAGAGGGAGACCCCGGGTGGGGAGGGACGGGGAGACCGGGGGGAGCAACGGGAGAGACCCGGGGGGGGGAACTGGGACAGAGGAGGGAGGGAATGAGGGGGAGGAAAGAGGGAGATGGGGGAGGACCCGGGGGAGATGGGGGGGGAATGGGGGAGGTGGGGGGAACCGGGGGAGATGAGGGGGAACCGGAGAGATGGGAGGGAACCGGGAGAGATGGGGGAGGTAGAATCGGAAGAAACTGGGAGAGACCGGGGTGGGAGGAACGAGAAGAAAACGGGGGGAAGGGAACGGGGGGGATCGGGGGAGGGAATGAGGGGAGAAAGCAGGGCGGCGCCGCGGGTACCTGCGCGTCCCGCTCCACCTCCGCCTCAGGAGCTCCGCGGGGCCGCGGCTGGACCGGGAACGGGGCCGGGGCCGAGGCCGGGCCGGGGGAGCGGGGCCGGGGCTGTCACGGGGCTGAGTCCTGTTGGGCCGGGTTTAGGGCTGGGCTGGGCCGGGTTTAGGGCTGGGCCGGGTTTAGGGCTGGGCTGGGCCGGGTTTAGGGCTGGGCCGGGTTTAGGGCTGGGCCGGGTTTAGGGCTGGGCCGGGCTCGGGCCGAGGCCGCTCCCACCGGAAGTGGCTCCGCCACCGCCTCAGCCCCGAATGGAGCCGCGCGTCTCCCTGGCGACCGACCCCGGCGGGAGGGGGCGCGCCCAGAGCGCTGATTGGCTGATTCCCCAAAGAGGGCGTGGCTTCCCTCTTCTCCATAGCTCCCGCCTTTCCAGCGCGCTCGCTGATTGGTTGTTCCCCCCAAAGGAGGCGTGGCTTCCCCGTAGTCCCTGGGTCCTCTCGCCCGCTGCCTTAGCGACAGCGCCGCTGTGTGCTTTACGGCAGCGCTCCTGAAGGGGGGAGCCCTGGAGGAGGGTCCCTCGGTGGGTTCGGGGGATCCCGGGAGGGCCCCGGAGAGGGTCCCGGAGGGTCTGGGGGAGGGCTCCGTGAGCACCGAGACCACCCCCCGTGACGTGCTCGGCGTGGCGGGGGCGGAGCGCGCGGCGCTTGACGGCGGGTTTTACGACAGCCCTCCCGGGGTGGCCGGCGCGCTTTACGGCGGCGCGGCCGCGGAAGGAGCGGGGGGTCCCGGGGGGGATTTTGGGGCGTCCCGGAGGGTCCGGGGGGGGGTCCCTGGGGGGGTCCCGGGGGGTCGCAGCCCCCCCCCCAGGATGCCGCTGGCCGTGCAATGGCCGTTCCCGGCGGAGCCGACCCGGCGCTGGGCCCTGGCGAGCCGGCTGGTCACGGGGCTGGTGGGCACCTACAGCTGCGTGTGGACTCGTGAGTGACCCCCCCCGCACCCCCCGGGGGGCTCGGGGAGGGGGGGGACACACGCTGAGACACCCCCCGAACGGCCCAGGGCACCCCCAGGCCAGCCCTGAGACCTCCAGACCCCCA
>NW_026990597.1:60340-107756 GCF_036250125.1 Pseudopipra pipra
CCCCCCCCCGCCACCCCCCCCCCCCCACCCCCGCTCCGGCCGATTTTGGGGGGTGCCTCGCCCCCACCCCACGCCCCGGGGGGGGTCCCACGCGCGGTGCCGAGCCCGGCGCGGCCCTTCCAGCGGTGCCGCCACATCTGGGGGTCGTGCCAGGGGTTGGCGCGGCTGGATCGGATCCCTGCGGATCCCCGCGGGATCGGACCCTTCGGGGGGGGGGTCACCGCACCCTCCGAGACCGCGGGGACCCCCCGGGGTGTGGGGGGGGTGTCCCCTGGGTGCCCTCCCCACACCCCCGTCCTGGGGCGGGGTGGGGGCGGGGAGGGATGAGCCACGGCTCCGGAAATGTGCCGGAATGTGGCAAAGGCCCCCGATCCCGGATCCCGCCGGGATCGGCCGGAACCGCCCGGGATCGGCCCCGGCACCGCCCGGGATTGGCCCCCGGGGGTGACCCCCGAGGGGTCCGGTGGCACCGGGATCGGGCCCCGGCGAGGGGCGGGCTGGGAATGCCGGGGGGGGATAAAAATAATCGGGAATGGGAACGGGAGAGGCCGCGGGAGAAAGGGGGGAGGACATGGGGAGGTCCCACAGGTGGGGGTCCCACAGGTGGGGGGCAGAGGGATCCGGGGGGGGGGGGTTTAGGGGGGATTTTAGGGGTTCAAGGGTGGGGAAAAGTCTTGGATTATGGGGAGAAGGATCCCTTGGACCAGTATGAGCTGGGCCAAACTGGGAGCAGCTCTGGAGGGTCTGGGGGTCCTGGGGGGCACCAAGTTGAAGGTGATCCAGGAGGAACATCCTGAACCTGGAGGAACCACCTGAGGGGGTTCAAGGGTGGGGAAGGTCCTGAACCAGAGCAGGAACCACCTCCTGGCCCAGTATGAACTGGGCCAAACTGGGAGCAGCTCTGCAGAGGAGCTGCAGGGCCTGGTGGGTCCCCCAGGGACCTGGAGCGGGTGGGGGACACGGAGGAGAGGGTTGGGGGGTCAACAGGAAGGGGTCTCGGGGGGGTTCAAGGGTGGGAAAAGTCCTGCACTGGGACTCCCCCGTCCCAGTATGAACTGGGCCGAACTGGGAGCAGCAATGGAGGGTCTGGGGGTGCCGGGGCAGGGCCTGCAGTGACCGGGGACCAGCTGGGGATGGTGAGAGGGTGGAGGGATCATCCAAGAGGGATCATCCAGGGGGGATCATCCAGGGGGGATCTCGGGGGGGTTGAGGTGGACAAGGCCCTGCACTGGGGGAAGAAGGACCTCCTGGCCCAGTAGGAACTGGGCCAAACTGGGCAGCAGTTGTGGGGGGTCTGGAGGGGGCCGGGGAACACCAGGGGGATCAGGAGCTCATGGGGGACCTCAAGAGGGCAGAGGAGGGGCCTGAGAGGGGTCCGGGGGGGCTTGGGGGGCTTGGGGGGGGGGGAAAGAACCCAACAGACCAGTGTGAACTGGGCCAAACTGGGAAGAAATTCTGGAGGCTCTGGGGGGGTTGGTGGGTCCAGCGAGGGGATGTTGGGGGTGTGGGGGGAGAAACCCCCTCGGACCCCTCCACCTCTGAGGCCAGGGCAGGTCCCAGCCTTCCCAGTATCCCCGGTGCTCTCCCAGTATCCCCAGTGCCTGCTGCAGAGGGCACTGGGGGGAGGGGGGACCCCCTGACTGTCACCTTGGGGTCCCCCAGGCCTGGGGGAACTCCCTGAAGGGGGGTGGGGGTGACATCTCCCCCTCGGGGGATCCAGGAGATGCTGGGTTGGGGTCCTGGGGGTGGGGAGGATTTTGGGGGTCCCACCCCCCTCTCTTGGGCTGTGGGGGGGTCGGGAGTCACCTTGGGGGGCATTTAGGGGGTGGTCCCAAGAGGGAGTGGTCTGGGGAGGATTAGGATGGGGGGTGGTGTTGGGGGGGGTTGGGTGTTATCTCTTGGGGGGGGGTTGGGGGTTTCCCCTTGAGGGGTCTGGGGGTGACCTTGAGGGAGGTCCTGGGGGGTCCTGGGGGGGGGGGGGGTTTGTTTTGGGGGGGAAGAAGCGGGGTCACCTCTGGGGGGCTTTAGGGGTTACCCTGGGGGGGTCCCTGAAGGGGGGGGGTCTGGGGGTGTCTCTCGGGGGGGGCTCAGGGTTACCTGGGGTGGGTGGGGGTTCACCTCGGGGGCGGAGCTTATTTGGGAGGGGAGTTTTGGGGTGCCCTGGAGGGTGTCGAAGTTACCTGGGGAGGGGCGGAGCTTGGGATTCACCTGGAGAGGGGGGGCGGGGTTACCGGGAAGGGGGGATTTGGGGAGGGGATTTTGGGGGGGGAGGGTCTTGGGGTGTATCTGGGGGAGGGGTGACCTGGAGGGGGGAGGGGTTTACCTCGATGGGGGGGGGGGTAACTGCGGGGGGAGGGGGGATCCGGGCCCGGGGGGGGAGGGTCTCCGGGGGCACCCTCAAAGTGGAGCCCCGACGGGCACCGGGAGCGGGACCGGGATTGGGAGCAGGATCGGATCGGGTCGGGACCGGGCCCGCGATTGGATGGCGACAGGAGCAGGATCGGACCATGACCGGGATCAGGACCGGGATTGGATCGGGACCAGGACCGGGCCTGGGATCAGGACCGGGATCGGACCGGGATCGGGTCGGGACCGGGAGCAGGACCAGGTGGTCGGGACCGGGAGCAGGACCAGGACCAGGGACCGGGACTGGAATTTGATCGGGATCAGGACCAGAACAGGAACTGGATCGGGACCGGGACCGAGATCAGACTTGGATCGGGAATGTGATCGGATCAGGACCAAAATTGGATCGGGATAGGAATTGGATCGGATCGGGGGCGGGAGTGGGAGCAGGAGTAGGACCGGGACCGAAATTGGATCGGGCCCAGGACCGGGAGCGGGTCGGGATCGGTGCCGGTCCTGGTCCGGGCTCCGCGGGGCCGTTCCCGTTCCCGCTCCGTTCCCGCTCCCCGCGCGGGGCTGGGCCGCTCCCTGGGCTGTCCCGGGGCCGATCCCTGTCCCGGGGCCGGGCCGGGCCGGTCCCTCCCCGCCGGGGCGGGGGAGGCTCCGCCGCCGTACAAGAGCCGGGACCCGCCCGGGCGCGGCCACTCGCCGCGATCCCGCCGCGCACGGACCCGCCGGGGCCGCTCCGGGACCACCGGGATCGGGACCCGCCGCCAGGAATCCGGCACCGGCCATGGCCCGGGCCGGGAGCTGAGCCCGCTGCCCGCAGGTACCGACCGGGAACGCGCCGGGGACGGGAACGCGCCGGGGACGGGAACGGCGGCTCCGGGCGGGGCTGGGGGGGGACCTCGGGAGCGTCCCGGGGAGCTCGGGGGGTCCCGGGACTGTCCCGGGGGTGCAGGGGGGGTGTCCCGCGAGTGTCCCGGGGGTGTCCCGGGGGGCTCTGGTGGTCCCGGGACTCTCCAAGAGTTCAGGGGGGTGTTGGGGAAGTATCCCGAGGGCTCTCGGGGGGCTCCGGTAGCCCAAGGAGTGCAGTGGGGGAGTCTCCCGGTGGTCCCGGGAGTGTCGCGGGGGGCTCCGGTAGCCCCGGGGGTGTATCCCGGTGGTCCCGAGCCTGTCGTGGGGGTGCAGGGGGGGGTTGTCCCGTGACTGTCCCGGGGGGCTCCGCTGCTCCCGGGGGTGCAGGGGGGTGTCCTGGGGGGCTCCGGGAGCCCCAGGAACTCCACGGGGCGGTGTCCGGGGGGGCCCACGCGTGTCCCGTGATTGCCCGGGGGGAGCTCCGGGAGTCCCGCGCGTGTCGGGGCGGAGGGGCCCGGGGGGTCTCGTGGGCCACGTAAGGCGGGGTGGGGAGTGTCCCACGCGTGTCTCAGGGGTGCGGGGGGGGGTCCCGGGGGTCCCAGGACGTCCCGGCCGCGCTCAGGGCGTGGCCCCCCCCATCCCCCCCCTCTCCGACCGCGCCCGGGGAGTCCCCGCTGGGGGCGGGGCCACGGAGATCCCCCCTCCCCCCCCCCCCTTCCCGCGCCCATCCCCGCCCCGTCCGGGTTCGGGGGACCCCTGGGGGGGTCCCGGTGCCGTGGGTTGGGGGGATGCGGGGCGGGGGGGGGCATCCCAGGGATCCCGCGAGGGCGCGGCCGCGCGTGGGCGATCGGTTAATGAAGGTTCAGTTAATTAACGTTCATCAGGGCCGGTTTCAGCGCGGGGTGGGAAGGGCCCGGCACGGGGGGAGGGGGGGGGGGGGCGTTAATTTTTTGGGGTTCGCTCGATCCCCCCGAACCCCCTCAACCCACTCAAAGGCTGTTTGGACTCGTCGATGGGAAGGTGGGATTTGGGGGGGCGTGGGGGGGGGGGCGCAGGTGCCCCCCCGCGCACCCGTTGCGGTTTTTGGGGTGCGGCCGCACCCCACGCGCCACTTCCCTCCCCTCCCCGCTCTTCCTGGGGACACCCCCCACCCCATCTCGGGGGGCCTCAGCGAGGCCCCACCCACCCGAGAGAGGCCCCCCCTCCCCTGAAAAGCACCGCGGGACCCCCAAATCAAACCCCACCCTGAGCGCGGGGGGGTGGGAGGGGGGGGGGGCAGGCGCTGCTTCTGAGCGCCCCCCACCCCCTCCGAAGATTTTGGGGTTCACGCGGCCAGCTCCGGGGGCACGGCGGGGACCCCCCCTCGTCCCCGCCCCGCGGTTTTGGGGGGTGGGGGGTGGAGGTGAAAGGGCCCTCCCCACATTCCCGCCCCCCCACCCCCGACGCCACCGCGTGTGGCCGGCGGGCAGAGTCCGGGCAGGACCCGGTGGAACCGGTCCGGGAGCCGCGGTGGCGGCGGCGGGATCCTCCCGGATCCCCGGGATCCTCGACGCCCGCGGGACTCTCGCCCCAGCCGGTTCAACCGGTACGGCCGCGGGGCCCCGCCCGGTCCCCGCCGCGCCTCGCACCGCCGTTCGCTCCCCTTTTTAGGTTTTTTTTTGTTTATTTGTTTGTTTGTTTTCCTTCTCTCCCCCACTTTTTTTACTCCTCCCTTGCCCCGGTTTTCCCTCGTTCCGTCCCCATTTTGGGGATGGTTTTCCGCGGTTGGCGGCGGCTCCTGAGGGTTTTCCTGGGAGGATCCCGGGCCGTGCGTCACCCGCCGTCACCGGCCCGGCTGCTCGAGGCCCCCGGAGCGGCCCCTGCCCCGCCCGAGCCCCCGCATTTGGGGGTCCAACCCGTCCCGGACATCCCCACATTTGGGGGTCCAACATCCCCCAGACATCCCCACATTTGGGGGTCCAATGCTCTCCAAATTTGGGGGTCCAACTTGTCCCAGACATCCCCACATTTGGGGGTTCCATGCCCCTCAAATTTGGGGGTCCAACCCATCCCAGACATCCCAGATTTGGGGGTCCAACATCCCCCAGACATCCTCACATTTGGGGGTCCAGTGTCCTCCTGATACCCCCAGATTTGAGATTCCTACCCCTCCTTCCCCCCCATCCCGGGGTCTTACCCCTCGCTGGGGGGTTGGGGGTTCGCTGCTGGCGACTGTGAAGGATTTTGGGGACCCCCTCCAGTTTTGGGGGTCCAGGGGGGTGTTGATGGTTCCCGGCGTGGTGTCGGTTGAGGAGGGAGGGGGGGAGGAGGATGAGGAGGGTCCTGGGAGTCCCTGGGGGGTGACACCGCGGGGTGGGCGCTGCAGGGAGGGGTCTGTGGGGTCTGGAGATGAGGATGAGGAGAGTGGGGGTGACACCGTGGGGGTGACACCGTGGGGGTGACACCGTGGGGGTCCTCAGTGAGCGGCGAGGATGATGAGGGCGCTGGGGAGGGGAGGGGGTCGCGGGGGTTCTGGCCGCCCCCCCCCCTTCCTCCGCCGCAGCCGCCGGGCCGGTTTTTGGGTGATTAAGGACCTGTGGCCTCAGCAAATCGTCCCTTTGTGGCCCCGGAGCCGCCGGGCTCGGCCGCGGCTGCACAAACAGCCGACCGGGAGCGGGGATTTGGGCTGGGGGGGGGCTCACGGGGGGTGGGGGTTCGCCCTAAACAGCACCCATGGGTGGGGTTCCCAACACTGTCCCCCTGTCCCCTAAAAAGCGTCTAGGGGTGGGGGAGGCCCCCAAACAGCACCAGGGGTGGGGTAGGGGGTCCCCAAACAGCACCCAGGGGTGGGGGGTGTCCCCCAAACAGCACCCAGGGGTGGGGGGTTCCTCTGCTATCCCCGTGTCCCCTAAACAGCACCAGGGGTCGGGGGGTGTCCCCCAAACAGCACCCAGGGGTAGGGGGGTTCCTCTGCTATCCCCGTGTCCCCCAAACAGCGCCCAGGGGTGGGAGGGGTCCCCAGCACCATCCCCGTGTCCCCCCCCATTGCCCCCAAAAGAGCACCCAGGGGTGGGGGATCCCTCTGTCGTCCCTGTCGCCCCCAGCGTTGTCCCAAAACAGCACCCAGGGGTGGGGGGTCCAGTACCATCCCGTTGCCCCCCCATTGCCCCCAAACAGCACCCAGGGGTGGGGAGGGCCCCAAAAGAGCACCCAGAGGTGTGGGGGGGGTCCCAACACCGTCCCACATCCCACCAGTGTCCCCCAAACAGCCCCAGGAGTGGGGGGGGTGTCCCTAAACAGCCCTCAGGGGTGTGGGGGGTGGGTGGCTGGGTGGGTGGGCGTGGGGGGAGGGTCCCGCCGCCGCCCCCCGTGGCGGTGACAGCGCCCGTTCGGGTTCGGGGGGGGGTGTTCGTGTCTTTTCTTTTTTTGGGTGCCGTGGGGGGGACCCCGGCGGGTGCCGCGGCCGCGGGTGGCATCTCCCTCCCGCTGCGGCTTTTTGGGGACACGGGGGGGGGGGAACTAAAAATACAGGGAAGGGGCGGCACGTGGTTCACCCCAAAAATAGCCGCGGGCGGTTGCGGCGGGGGGGGGGGGGCGGGGGTGGCACCGCCGAGGGGACACGCGAAGGTGTCCCCTGTGCCCGGGGGGGGGGGGTGAAACGAGCCCCTCCCCCTCCGAGGACACCCCGGGCTGTGGTGGGGGCGGGGGAGGGAGGGGGTGAAACCCTTGGAAAACCCTTGGAAAACTCTTGGAAAAGCCGCTCCTCGCCCCTTTTCGCGGCGCGGGGGAAGAGCCCGCGGGGCCCGAGCGCGGCCGCGGCCGCTCCCTGAGCTCGGGGCGGGTCTGAGTCACCCCCCCCTCGGGCCCCCCCCTTCCCCCTCCTCCCCGGGGCCCCCCCCCCGGAGCCCCCGCCCAGCCCTGAGTCACAAACCTGTTCGGCCGCCGCCGAGAGGAGCCTTCCAGAGGCTTCCGTGGCCGGATCGGGCCCCCCTGGAGACACCCGTGGGGTGGGGGGAGGCGGGATGGGACCCCCCCTTCCTCATCTCCAAGGTCAGATCAGGCTGCCCCCCCCCCTTCACCCAAAGCCCCCCCTCGAGACCACCCAGTGTCACCCGGAGCTTCCCAGGGGTGGAGGTGCCACCCCCCCCTCCCCCATCCAGTTGGGGTGTCTGGAGACCCCCCGGGACCACCCCCCACCTCCTGGAGCTCCACGGGGGGGGGGGGATGCCCCCCCCCCCGGCAGCCCCTGACAGAGCTTGGGGACCCCCCTGGTGACACTCAGAGGGTCCTTTATGGCCACTGTCCCCCCAGTGCTGGCACTTGGGGACCCCCCTGGTGACACCCAGAGGGTCCCTCTGCCCCCAGGACCTGCCCACCCCAGGGTTGTCCCTCCCCGTGTCCCCCCACTCACTGGACAGGGTCCCCTCATCACCTCCTCGCCACCAGGGACACCTTGGTGGCTCCGTGGCCACCAGGACCCCTGAGGTGGCCATTCCACCCCCCCCCAGCTTGGGGGTCCCTGGTGGGGGTCGGTGGAGGGGGGGCAGCTCCTCCCGGGGTTGGGACCCCCCCAAAATCTCCCGCTGAGCTCTGTGGGGGTGTCCACCCCCCCGATCTGGTGACAGCGGCACCGCCCCCCCCCCCCCCCCCCCCCCCCCCCGTGGTGTCCCAACATCCAGGTGGTTAAAAACCAGGAACCCCCTGGAGAATGACCCCCCCCACCCCCCCCGGGGGGTCCTCAGGCTCCCCAAATTGGGGGAGGGAGCGGGGGCTCCATCCCCAGTGACCTTCCCGGCCATCCTGGTGTTCCCCCGCCCCGGACCCTCGGCTGGGGGGGTTGGGGACCAGGTGGGCCCCAAGGGTCCCATCCCACCTTTCCCGGTTTGTGGAGCTAGAAAACGCCCCCTTGGTGGTCTGGGGGTTCTTTGGGGGCGGGGGAAATAACAACAACCCTCCCCCCCCCTTCCCAAAATTCCCCCCCCCCCCAAATCCCCTTCAGGGCTGGTGGGAATGGGACACTCTGGGAGGTGGTTTTGGGGGGTCCAGGCGAGGCCTGGGCGGTGACGGCTCCAACCCCAAACCAGCCGGAGATCCCAAACCTCTCCCGAAATTCCCGGTGGGATTGAGGAACCGGGACTGGAACGAGGTGGGTTGTCCCGGTGGGCTCCGGTCCAGGCTGGTGGTGACCTCCTGGGGCAGGGCCTGTCCCACATCCCCAAGTCCCAGATCCTCAAGGATCGGGCTCATCCCGCCCTTTCCCTCTGTGACTGCGACGGGAGGAGGGTTTACTCCTGATTTCTGTCTCATCCCAGCCCCAAATTCCCTAAAAATGGAGAAATCCCCTCAAAACATCCGTAGGTGCCCGAGGAGTTGACCCTGGGGGGGATCAGCGCCCGAGGTGATGCAGGGGACAGGGGACAGGTGACATTCCAACGTCAGCCCCGCTCCGTCCTTCCCGACCACCCAGCCCTGGAATTCCTTTAATTCCCACACAACAGTGGAAACGTGGATTCCCGGGCAGGCAAAGCTGCTCCTGGGGCCGAGCTGGCCCAGAAGGGCCTTCAGGACCGGGTGGGACGTGGGGACAGCGAGTCCCTGTCCCCGGAGCTCCCACCTCGCACCGTGGAGCCAGATCCGGATCCGTCCCATCCGGAGGTTTTGGGGGAAGGAAGAGGGATCTGGGGGGGAGAGCTGGAGCTTCACTGACCCCCCCCGCTGTCCCCTCCAGGCTGGGAAGGTGACACAGGAACCGCCGCGAGGTCCTACGGGCGAGGGCAGAGGATTCCTGGGGCGGATCCGGGGCAGGACCTTCCTCCCGACAAGGTCAGTGGGGCCGCCCGGGGCTCTCCCTCCTCCTCCTCCTCCCCGACCCCTTCGTGGTGTCCCTGCCCCTCACCCCATCCCCGATCCCGGCTGCAGATGGAGAAGGAGGAGGAGACGCGGGAGATCCTGCTGCCCAACTGGCAGGGCAGCGGCTCCCACGGCATCACCATCGACCAGACCGACGACGGCGTCTTCGTCAAGCGCGTCCAGCAGAACTCCCCCGCCGCCCGCATGGGCGTCGTCAAGGAAGGTGGGGCCTGGGAGGGGTCTGGGGGGGCAAACTGAGGGGGTTTGGGGCTGTTTGATCACTTCTGGTGGCGCAGGGGCTCCTCCCCGAGGGTTTTTTGGGGGGAAAAATGGGGGCTTTGGGGCTGTTTGGCCCGTCCTGGTGGCACCTTGGGTGGTTCCTCCTCCACCCTCACGGGCGATGACCCCACAGTCACTCCCGGTGGAGTCAGGGGGCTCCTCCTTGAGGGTTTTGGGTGTAAAAACCAGGATCTTTGGGGCTCTTTGGTCCATCCTGGGGTTCCTCTCTGAGGGTTTTGGGTGTAAAAACCAGGTCTTTGGGGCTGTTTGGTCCACCCTGGTGGCACCTGGGGTGCTTTCTCCTCCACTCTCCTGGGCACTGACCCCACGGTGACTCCCGATGGGGACAAGGGGGCTCCTCTCTGAGCGTTTTGGGGTTAAAAATGGGGTCTTTTGGGGTTGTTGATCCATCCTGGTGGGCCCTTGGGTGGTTCCCTCCGTCACCTTTGCGGGCGATGACCCCATGGCCACCCCCGGTGGGGACGAGGGGGCTCCTCCCTCCCTCTCCCCGCCTGACCCGCCCGCGCCCGCAGGGGATCAGATCGTGAGTGCCACCGTCTACTTCGACAACCTGCAGTCTGGGGAGGTGGCGCAGCTGCTGCAGACCATGGGCCACCACACCGTGGGACTGCGGCTGCAGCGCCGCGGCGACCGCTCCCCCCTGCCCGGCCAGCCCTGGGCGCACGACGTGTTCGCCGCCGGCAGCCCCGAGGTCGTGCTGGTGAGTGCCGGGCGCTGGGGACGGTGGTGGTGGTTGTGGTGGTTGTGGTGGTGGTGGTTGTGGAGGGAAGGAAAGCGGTGGAGGTGCTGATCCGGGGTTGTCTCGGTTGCAGAGCGGAGATGACGAGGAGTACAGGAGGATTTACACCACCAAGATCAAGCCCCGGCTGAAGTCGGAGGAAGGGGCGGACGCTGAGGGCGGGGGGACGCAGAGCAGGACCATCACGGTCACCAGGAAGGTCACGGCCTACACCGTGGACGTCAGCCGGCACGGCGGCGCCGGCGACCTCAGCGCCGCGGGGACCGACCTCGACATCCGAGTCCCGAGCCCGGGACTCACCCTCGGCGCCGACGGAGAGCCCGGGAAAACCTGGCTGCCAACAGGAGAGCTGAGGACTCAGCCAGAGAGCCAAATTCCTGGTGGAGAAACTGGAAAAGTCGTCCTGCCGGAGATGCCGACGGGCTGGAAAGGCTCCGGTGCCTTCCCGGGGTCACCCAGGGTTGAAACCAATGGACAGATGGGAGAGCTGGAGGTGGGATTCCACGTCAAGGGGCCCAGGGTGGACGGGAAAGGACAAGCCCCGTGTCTCCAGGGAGAGGTTGACGGCTCTCCGCCGCCCGTGGATGTGGGGAAGATCAAGATTCCCGCGTTAAAAATCCCCAAATTTGGGTTCCAGGCTGGCAGCAGCGAAGCTCCGGTCCCCCCGGCGGGCGCCGACACCAACATCACCTGCTCACCTGTCCAGGTGTCACCCCCCTCAGCCACAACCGGGAAGGTCCCCTCCCCTCAACTGGGCATCCCCGGCGTCGGCATCGACGGCCCCGGCGTGGAGCTCACGGCTCCCGGCGCCGACGGCACCAAGGGGAAGGTCCAGATCCCGCACATGACCTGCCCCAAATTCACTGCCCTGGACTCGCGGGGGGACGGCCCCGCCCTGGAGATCGGGGTCCCCAAGGGCGAGGCGGCCGTCGAAGGAGGGTGGAAAGGCCCCACCTTCAAGAAGGTGGAGACGCCCCAAATCTCCCTGTCCGACGTGAACTTGAGCCTGAAAGGCCCCCAGGCCAAGGGGGACCTGGGGGGGGTCACCGTCCCCAAGGTGGGGGGGGACCTCTCGGGACTCGGCCCCAAGGGGCTCCAGGTGGACGTGAAGGCGCCCGAGGTGGAGTTCGGGGGTCGCGTGAAGGGCCCCAACGTGGACGTCGGCGCCAAGGGGCTGAAGGGAGAGGTGGACGTTTCCATCCCGGCCGTGGGCAGTGAGTTCAAAGGGCCCCAACTGGAGCTTAAAGGCCCCGCGGGGAAGATGCCGGAGCTGCACGTCCAGACCCCCCAGATCTCGATGCCCGACGTCGACCTGAACCTCAAAGGTCCCGGAGTGAAAGGAAATCTGGACATTTCCAAACTGGAAGGGGAGCTGAAAGCCCCCGGACTCGACATCAAAGGCCCCAAAGTCGACGTTGAAGTGCCCGACCTGGACGTCCAAGGTCCTGAGGGCAAACTGAAGTTCCCCAAGCTGAAAATGCCCAAATTTGGGGTGAAGGGAGAGACTCCCAACATCGAGGTGACTCTTCCCAAGGGGGAGGTGGACATTTCTGGCCCCAAAGTGGACATTTCTGCCCCCAAAATGGACATTTCTGGCCCCAAGGTTGACCTGAAGGGGCCCAAAGTGGACATTTCTGGCCCCAAGGTGGACGTCGATGTCCCGAGCGTGGACATCAAGGGCCCCAAAGTTGACATCGAGGCCCCTGACGTGGACATTCACGGCCCAGAGGGGAAGTTCAAGATGCCCAAGTTCAAGATGCCCAAGTTTGGGATGCCCGGGGTCAAGGCTGAAGGCCCCGAGGTGGACGTGACCCTGCCCAAGGGGGACATCGATGTTTCCCTGCCCAGGGTGGAGATGCCAAGCGTGGACATCCAGGGGCCTGAAGGCAAAGTGAAGGTGCCCGAGATGCACATCAAGGCCCCCAAGGTCTCCATGCCCGACGTCGACCTGAACCTCAACGGTGCCAAGGTGAGGGGCGACCTCGATGCCTCCATCCCCGCTTTGGAGGGGCCCCAACTGGAGCTCAAAGGCCCCAGAGTTGACGTTGGGAGCCCAGAGCTGGATGTCCAAAGTCCCGAGGGCAAACTGAAGTTCCCCAAGCTGAAAATGCCCAAATTCGGGGTGAAGGGAGAGACCCCCGAGGTCGAAGTGGCCCTTCCAAAGGGCAAAGTGGACATTTCTGGTCCCAGTGTTGACGTGCCGAGCGTGGACATCCACGGGCCCGAGGGGAAGCTGAAGGGCCCCAAGGTGAAGGTGCCCGAGATGAGCATCAAGACCCCCCAGATCTCGATGCCCGACATCGACCTGAACCTCAAAGGTCCCAAAGTGAAGGGAGACCTGGATGTTTCCGCCCCCAGGCTGGAAGGGGAGCTGAAAGCCCCTGGGCTCGACATCAAAGGCCCCAAAGTCGACGTTGAAGTGCCCGACCTGGACGTCCAAGGTCCTGAGGGCAAACTGAAGTTCCCCAAGCTGAAAATGCCCAAATTTGGGGTGAAGGGAGAGACCCCCAATGTCGAGGTGACTCTTCCCAAGGGGGAGGTGGACATTTCTGCCCCCAAAATGGACATTTCTGGCCCCAAGGTTGACCTGAAGGGGCCCAAAGTGGACATTTCTGGCCCCAAGGTGGACGTCGATGTCCCGAACGTGGACATCAAAGGGCCAGAAGTGAAAGGAAAAGGTCTCAAGTTTAAAATGCCCGAACTGAATGTTCAGACCCCAAAACTGTCCATGCCAGACGTGGATCTGGGGTTGAAGGTCCCAAAACTGAAGGGGGACGTGGCAATTTCTGGCCCGAAGATCTCTGGGGATCTGAAGGGCCCCAAAATAGACGTGGAGGGTCCCAAGGTGGACGTGAAAGGCCCCAAAATAGACGTGAAAGGTCCCAAGGTGGATGTGGAAGTTCCCAGGATGGACGTGGAAGGTCCCAAAGTGGATGTTGAGATGCCGGAGGTGGACTTGGAATGCCCAGAAGGGAAGATAAAAGGCCCCAAATTTAAGATGCCGAAACTGAACATTAAGTCGCCCAAAATCTCGGTGCCGGACGTGGATTTGAACCTGAAGGGCCACAAAGTGAAGGGAGAGATGGATGTTTCCCTCCCGAAGGTAGAAGGTGAGGTCAAAGGGCCCAAAATCGACGTGGAGGTCCCGGACGCAAACCTGGAGGGTCCGGAGGCCAAACTGAAAATGCCCAAAATGAAACTGCCCCATTTCCACGTGTCCGGCCCCAAACTGGAGGGAGCCGAGGTCGATGTGAACCTGCCCAAAGCAGAGCTGGAGGTGTCTGGGCCGGAGGTGGACGTTGAGGGGCCGGAGGTGGACGTGGGAGGTGCAGAAGGCAAATGGAAAGGTCCCAAATTCCGGATGCCGAAGCTGAACATCAAAACGCCCAAAATCTCGATGCCGGACGTGGATTTGAACCTGAAGGGCCCCAAAGTGAAAGGAGAGGTGGATGTGGCAGCTCCCAAGATCGAAGGGGACGGGAAAGGGCCAGAAATGGAGGTGAAGGGGCCGAAGGTGGATGTTGAGGTGCCCAACCTGGACGTGGAGGGTCCCGAGGGGAAGGTGAAGGGCCCCAAGTTCAAGATGCCCGAGATGCACATCAAGGCCCAAAAGATCTCCTTGCCCGACGTGGACATCAACCTGAAGGGCCCCAAGGTGAAAGGAGATGTGGACGTGTCAGTGCCAAAGCTGGAAGGTGATCTGAAGGGTCCTGAACTGGACATCAAGGGTCCCAAGGTGGACATCGAGGCCCCTGACGTGGACATTCACGGCCCAGAGGGGAAGTTCAAGATGCCCAAGTTCAAGATGCCCAAGTTTGGGATGCCCGGGGTCAAGGCTGAAGGCCCTGAGGTGGACGTGACCCTGCCAACAGGAAACCTGGATGTGTCCGGTCCCAAGGTGGACATTGAAGGTCCAGAGGTGGACATTGAAGGTCCTGAAGGAAAACTGAAAGGCCCCAAGTTCAAGATGCCTGAGATGCACTTTAAGACCCCCAAGATCTCCATGCCCGACATCGACCTGAACCTGAAGGGCCCCAAGGTGAAAGGAGACGTGGATGTGTCAATGCCAAAGCTGGAAGGTGACCTGAAGGGCCCTGAACTGGACATCAAGGGTCCCAAGGTGGACATCGAGGCCCCTGACGTGGATATTCACGGCCCAGAGGGGAAGTTCAAGATGCCCAAGTTCAAGATGCCCAAGTTTGGGATGCCCGGGGTCAAGGCTGAAGGCCCCGAGGTGGACGTGACCCTGCCGACAGGAAACCTGGATGTGTCGGGTCCCAAGGTGGACATTGAAGGTCCAGAGGTGGATGTTGAGCTGCCCGAGGGGAAGGTGAAGGGCCCCAAGTTCAAGATGCCCGAGATGCACATCAAGGCCCCCAAAATCTCGATGCCTGACGTTGACTTCAACGTGAAGGGCCCCAAAGTCAAAGGTGATCTTGATGTGTCTGTTCCCAAACTGGAAGGTGACCTGAAGGGCCCTGAACTGGACATCAAAGGCCCCAAGGTCGACGTTGACCTTCCTGATGTTGAGCTGGAAGGTCCTGAAGGAAAACTGAAGGGCCCCAAGTTCAAGATGCCCGAGATGCACATCAAGGCCCCCAAGATCTCGATGCCCGATGTCGACTTCAACCTGAAGGGCCCCAAGGTGAAAGGAGACATGGACGTGTCTGTCCCTAAGCTGGAAGGTGACCTGAAGGGCCCTGAACTGGACATCAAGGGTCCCAAGGTGGACATCGAGGCCCCTGACGTGGACATTCACGGCCCAGAGGGGAAGTTCAAGATGCCCAAGTTCAAGATGCCCAAGTTTGGGATGCCCGGGGTCAAGGCTGAAGGCCCCGAGGTGGACGTGACCCTGCCGACAGGAAACCTGGATGTGTCTGGTCCCAAGGTGGACATTGAAGGTCCAGAGGTGGACGTTGAGCTGCCCGAGGGGAAGGTGAAGGGCCCCAAGTTCAAGATGCCCGAGATGCACATCAAGGCCCCCAAAATCTCGATGCCCGACATCGACCTGAACCTGAAGGGCCCCAAAGTGAAGGGGGATGTGGATGTTTCCCTTCCCAAACTAGAAGGTGACCTGAAGGGCCCTGAACTGGACATCAAGGGCCCCAAGGTGGACATCGAGGCCCCTGACGTGGACATTCATGGCCCAGAGGGGAAGTTCAAGATGCCCAAGTTCAAGATGCCCAAGTTTGGGATGAAGGGAGAAGGCCCCGAGGTGGACGTGAACCTGCCCAAGGGGGACGTTGATGTTTCCCTGCCCAAGGTGGACATGGAGATGCCAAGCGTGGACATTGAAGGTCCTGAGGGGAAACTCAAAGGCCCCAAGTTCAAGATGCCCGAGATGAACATCAAAGCCCCCAAGATCTCGATGCCTGACATCGACCTGAACCTGAAGGGCCCCAAAGTGAAGGGGGGGGTCGATGTCTCTGTTCCCAAACTGGAAGGTGACCTGAAAGGTCCGGAGGTGAATATTAAAGGTCCAAAGTTGGATGTCGATGTTCCCAATGTCGACGTTGAAGGTCCCGAGGGGAAATGGAAAGGACCCAAGATAAAAATGCCAGAGATGAACATCAAGGCACCAAAATTTTCCATGCCCGACATCGACCTCAACTTGAAGGGTCCCAAACTGAAGGGGGACGTGGATGTTTCTGCCCCAAAAATAGAGGGTGACGTGAAAGTGCCAGATCTGGAGCTGAAAGGACCCAAAGTGAACGTGGATGTTCCTGACGTTGAACTTGAGGTCCCAGAGGGGAAGATCAAGGGCCCCAAGTTCAAGATGCCCGAGATGAACATCAAGGCCCCCAAAATCTCGATGCCGGACTTTGATCTGAACCTGAAGGGCCCCAAAGTGAAGGGGGATGTGGACGTGTCTCTTCCCAAGCTGGAAGGAGACCTGAAAGGTCCTGAAGTTGACCTCAAGGGCCCCAAAGTCGATGTCAACCTTCCTGACGTTGAGCTGGAAGGACCTGAGGGGAAGGTGAAGGGCCCCAAGTTCAAGATGCCCGAGATGCATTTTAAGGCCCCCAAAATCTCTATGCCGGATTTTGATCTGAACCTGAAGGGCCCCAAAGTGAAGGGGGACGTGGACGTTTCAGTCCCAAAAATTGAAGGTAATTTGAAGGGCCCAGACCTCGACATCAAGGGCCCAAAACTGGATGTCAATGTCCCCGACGTCGACCTCGAGTGTCCGGAAGCGAAGTTGAAGGGCCCCAAGTTCAAGATGCCCGAAATGCACTTCAAAACCCCCAAGATCTCGATGCCCGACATCGATTTGAACCTGAAAGGCCCCAAACTGAAGGGAGATGTTGACATTTCCGCCCCCAAACTGGAGGGGGACCTGAAGGGCCCAGAGGTGGATGTCAAAGGCCCTAAACTGGACATCGAAGCTCCTGACGTGGACATTGAGCTGCCAGAGGGGAAGGTGAAGGGCCCCAAGTTCAAGATGCCCGAGATGCACTTCAAGGCTCCCAAAATCTCGATGCCAGACTTTGATCTGAACCTGAAGGGTCCCAAAGTCAAGGGGGATGTCGATGTGTCCCTGCCCAAGGTGGAAGGTGACCTGAAGGGGCCAGAGGTTTCACTGAAGGGCCCCAAAGTGGACATTGAGGCTCCAGATGTGGAGCTGGAATGTCCAGAGGGGAAGATCAAGGGCCCCAAGTTCAAGATGCCCGACATGAACATCAAGGCCCCCAAGATCTCGATGCCGGACTTTGATCTGAACCTGAAGGGCCCCAAAGTCAAGGGGGATGTGGATGTTTCCCTGCCCAAGGTGGAAGGTGACTTGAAAGCCCCAGACATCGACATCAAGGGCCCCAAAGTCAACGTGGACCTTCCTGATGTAGAGTTGGAAGGACCTGAGGGGAAGGTGAAGGGCCCCAAGTTCAAGATGCCCGAGATGCACATCAAGGCCCCCAAAATCTCGATGCCCGACATCGACTTCAACCTGAAGGGCCCCAAGGTGAAAGGAGACGTGGACGTGTCAGTGCCAAAGCTGGAAGGTGACCTGAAGGGCCCTGAACTGGACATCAAGGGCCCCAAGGTGGACATCGAGGCCCCTGACGTGGACATTCATGGCCCAGAGGGGAAGTTCAAGATGCCCAAGTTCAAGATGCCCAAGTTTGGGATGAAGGGAGAAGGCCCCGAGGTGGACGTGACCCTGCCCAAGGGGGACGTTGATGTTTCCCTGCCCAAGGTGGACGTGGAGATGCCAAGCGTGGACATTGAAGGTCCTGAGGGGAAACTGAAAGGCCCCAAGTTCAAGATGCCCGAGATGAACATCAAGGCCCCCAAGATCTCGATGCCCGACATCGACCTGAACCTGAAGGGCCCCAAAGTGAAGGGGGGGGTCGATGTCTCTGTTCCCAAACTGGAAGGTGACCTGAAGGCCCCAGACATTGACATCAAGGGCCCCAAAGTTGATGTCAACCTTCCTGATGTTGAGCTGGAAGGGCCTGAAGGAAAACTGAAGGGCCCCAAGTTCAAGATGCCCGAGATGCACATCAAGGCCCCCAAGTTCTCCATGCCCGACGTCGACTTCAACCTGAAGGGCCCCAAGATCAAGGGTGATGTTGATGTGTCACTCCCTAAGCTGGAAGGTGACCTGAAGGGCCCTGAACTGGACATCAAGGGCCCCAAGGTGGACATCGAGGCCCCTGATGTGGACATTCACGGCCCAGAGGGCAAAATCAAAATGCCCAAGTTCAAGATGCCCAAATTCGGGTTTTCTGGCCCCAAAGTTGAAGGCCCCGAGGTGGACGTGACCCTGCCGACAGGAAACCTGGATGTGTCCGGTCCCAAGGTGGACATTGAAGGTCCAGAGGTGGACGTTGAGCTGCCCGAGGGGAAGGTGAAGGGCCCCAAGTTCAAGATGCCCGAGATGCACTTTAAGGCCCCCAAAATCTCGATGCCTGATGTCGACTTCAACCTGAAGGGCCCCAAAGTCAAAGGGGATGTGGATATTTCTGTTCCAAAACTTGAGGGAGATTTAAAGGGCCCAGACATCGACATCAAAGGCCCCAAAGTCGATGTTGACCTTCCCGATGTTGAGATGGAAGGACCTGAAGGAAAACTGAAGGGCCCCAAGTTCAAGATGCCCGAGATGCACATCAAGGCTCCCAAAATCTCGATGCCCGACATTGATTTCAACCTAAAAGGCCCCAAGGTCAAGGGTGACGTGGATGTGTCTCTTCCCAAGATGGAAGGAGATTTAAAGGGCCCAGACATTGACATCAAGGGCCCCAAAGTCAATGTTGACCTTCCCGACGTTGAACTGGAAGGGCCTGAAGGAAAACTGAAGGGCCCCAAGTTCAAGATGCCCGAGATGCACATCAAGGCCCCCAAGTTCTCCATGCCCGACGTCGACTTCAACCTGAAGGGCCCCAAAATCAAGGGAGATGTGGATGTGTCTGTCCCTAAGCTGGAGGGTGACCTGAAGGGCCCTGAACTGGACATCAAGGGCCCCAAAGTTGACATCGAGGCCCCTGACGTGGATATTCACGGCCCAGAGGGGAAGTTCAAGATGCCCAAGTTCAAGATGCCCAAGTTTGGGATGCCCGGGGTCAAGGCTGAAGGCCCCGAGGTGGACGTGACCCTGCCGACAGGAAACCTGGATGTGTCCGGTCCCAAGGTGGACATTGAAGGTCCAGAGGTGGACGTTGAGCTGCCCGAGGGGAAGGTGAAGGGCCCCAAGTTCAAGATGCCCGAGATGCACATCAAGGCCCCCAAATTCTCCATGCCCGATGTTGACTTCAACCTGAAGGGCCCCAAGATCAAGGGCGATGTAGATGTGTCTGTTCCCAAACTGGAAGGTGACCTGAAGGCCCCAGACATTGACATCAAAGGCCCCAAAGTTGACGTTGACCTTCCCGATGTTGAGCTGGAAGGTCCTGAAGGAAAACTGAAGGGCCCCAAGTTCAAGGTGCCCGAGATGCACATCAAGGCCCCCAAGTTCTCCATGCCCGACGTCGACTTCAACCTGAAGGGCCCCAAAGTGAAAGGAGACGTGGACATGTCTCTTCCAAAGCTGGAGGGGGACCTGAAGGGCCCTGAACTGGACATCAAGGGTCCCAAGGTGGACATCGAGGCCCCTGACGTGGACATTCACGGCCCAGAGGGCAAAATCAAAATGCCCAAGTTCAAGATGCCCAAGTTTGGGTTTTCTGGCCCCAAAGTTGAAGGCCCCGAGGTGGACGTGAACCTGCCCGACGCCGACGTCTCTCTTTCGGGTCCAAAGGTCGATGTTTCCCTTCCCGACCTGGACATCGAAGGACCTGAAGGAAAATTGAAGGGCCCCAAGTTCAAGAAGCCCGAACTGCAGTTCAACGTCCCCAAAATCTCGATGCCTGACATCGACCTGAACCTGAAGGGCCCCAAACTGAAGGGGGATGTCGATGCTTCCCTTCCCAAAATCGAGGGTGAGCTGAAAGGCCCCAAGTTGGACATCAAAGGGCCGGAGCTCGAGGTCGAGGGGCCGAAGGTTGATCTGGAAGGAAAAGCTAAAAAATCCAGGTTCAAGCTCCCCAAATTTGGCTTCTCTGGCCCCAAAGTTCAAAGCCCTGAGGTGGATGTGAAGCTGAAGAAACCCGAGGTGGAAGTGTCTGGTCCCAAAGTCGAGGTTCAGGCTCCGGATTTGGACGTCCAGGCGAAATCCAAAGGCTCCAAGTTCAAAATGCCTTTCCTGAATATTTCCTCCCCCAAAGTGTCGATGCCGGACGTGGAACTGAACCTGAAAGGGCACAAAATGAAAGGGGAGTTGGACCTGTCCGGCCCCAAACTGGAAGGGGAACTGAAGGGCCCTGAGCTGGACGTCAAAGGCCCCAAGGTGGACATCGAGGCCCCTGATGTGGACATTCATGGCCCAGAGGGAAAAATCAAAATGCCCAAGTTCAAGATGCCCAAATTTGGGCTCAAGGGAGAGGGGCCAGAGGTGGACGTGAACCTGCCGGCGGGAGAGCTGGACGTGTCCGGTCCCAAGGTGGACATTGAAGGTCCAGAGGTGGACATTGAGCTGCCAGAGGGGAAGATCAAAGGCTCCAAGTTCAAGATGCCCGAGATGAACATCAAGGCCCCCAAAATCTCGATGCCCGACATCGACCTGAACCTGAAGGGCCCCAAAATGAAGGGGGACGTGGACGTGTCCCTCCCCCAGGTGGATCTAAAAGGACCCAAAGTGGACGTGGAAGTTCCCGACCTTGACGTCGAAGGGCCCAAAGGAAAAATTAAAGGCCCCAAATTTAAAATGCCCGAGATGAACATCAAAGCCCCCAACTTGTCCATGCCAGACCTGGACTTGAGCCTGAAAGGTCCCAAGCTTAAAGGGGGGGTGGATGTCGACCTCTCAGCGCCAAAACTCGAAGGCGACGTGAACGTGCCGGACATCGACATCAAAGGCCCCAAAGTGGACATTGAGGGGCCAGAGGTGGACATTGAAGGGCCCGAGGGGAAGATCAAGGGCCCCAAGTTCAAGATGCCTGAGATGCACATCAAGGCCCCCAAAATCTCCATGCCTGATGTCGACTTCAACCTGAAGGGCCCCAAGATCAAGGGTGATGTTGATGTGTCACTCCCTAAGCTGAAAGGTGACCTGAAGGGCCCTGAACTGGACATCAAGGGTCCCAAGGTGGACATCGAGGCCCCTGACGTGGACATTCACGGCCCAGAGGGGAAGTTCAAGATGCCCAAGTTCAAGATGCCCAAGTTTGGGATGCCCGGGGTCAAGGCTGAAGGCCCCGAGGTGGACGTGACCCTGCCGACAGGAAACCTGGATGTGTCCGGTCCCAAGGTGGACATTGAAGGTCCAGAGGTGGACGTTGAGCTGCCCGAGGGGAAGGTGAAGGGCCCCAAGTTCAAGATGCCCGAGATGCACTTTAAGACCCCTAAAATCTCGATGCCCGACATCGACCTGAACCTGAAGGGCCCCAAAGTGAAGGGGGATGTGGATGTTTCCCTTCCCAAACTGGAAGGTGATCTGAAGGCCCCAGACATTGACATCAAGGGGCCCAAAGTCGACGTTGACCTTCCCGACGTTGAGCTGGAAGGGCCCGAGGGGAAGGTGAAGGGCCCCAAGTTCAAGATGCCCGAGATGCACATCAAGGCCCCCAAGATCTCGATGCCAGACTTTGATCTGAACCTGAAGGGTCCCAAAGTCAAGGGGGACGTCGATGTGTCCCTGCCCAAGGTGGAAGGTGACCTGAAGGCGCCGAAGGTGGATGTTAAAGGTCCTGAGTTGGATGTTTCTGCCCCAGATGTTCAAATTGAGGGCCCAGAAGGGAAGATCAAGGGCCCCAAGTTCAAGATGCCCGAGATAAACATCAAGGCCCCCAAGATCTCGATGCCGGACTTTGATCTGAACCTGAAGGGCCCCAAAGTGAAGGGGGATGTGGATGTTTCCATTCCCAAACTGGAAGGTGACCTGAAAGCCCCAGACATCGACATCAAGGGGCCCAAAGTCGATGTCGACCTTCCTCACGTTGAGCTGGAAGGACCTGAGGGGAAGGTGAAGGGCCCCAAGTTCAAGATGCCCGAGATGAACATCAAGGCCCCCAAAATCTCGATGCCTGACATTGACCTGAACCTGAAAGGCCCCAAATTGAAGGGAGATGTGGATGTGTCTCTTCCCAAGATGGAAGGTGATTTGAAAGGTCCTGAAATTGATATTAAAGGCCCGAAAGTTGATGTTAATCTTCCTGATGTTGAGCTGGAAGGGCCTGAGGGCAAGATCAAGGGCCCCAAGTTCAAGATGCCCGAGATGAACATCAAGGCCCCCAAGTTCTCCATGCCTGATGTTGACTTCAACCTGAAGGGCCCCAAGATCAAGGGAGACGTGGACGTGTCTGTCCCTAAACTGGAAGGTGACCTGAAAGGCCCTGAACTGGACATCAAGGGCCCCAAGGTGGACATCGAGGCCCCTGATGTCGACATTCACGGCCCAGAGGGGAAGTTCAAGATGCCCAAGTTCAAGATGCCCAAGTTTGGGTTTTCTGGCCCCAAAGTTGAAGGCCCCGAGGTGGACGTGACCCTGCCGACAGGAAACCTGGATGTGTCCAGTCCCAAGGTGGACATTGAAGGTCCAGAGGTGGATGTTGAGCTGCCCGAGGGGAAGGTGAAGGGCCCCAAGTTCAAGATGCCCGAGATGAACATCAAGGCCCCCAAAATCTCGATGCCCGACATCGACCTGAACCTGAAGGGCCCCAAAGTGAAGGGGGATGTGGATGTTTCCCTTCCCAAACTGGAAGGTGACCTGAAGGCCCCAGACATCGACCTCAAGGGCCCCAAGGTCGACGTTGACCTTCCCGATGTTGAGCTGGAAGGGCCTGAAGGAAAACTGAAGGGCCCAAAGTTCAAGATGCCCGAGATGCACATCAAGGCCCCCAAAATCTCCATGCCTGACGTCGACTTCAACCTGAAGGGCCCCAAGATCAAGGGAGATGTTGATGTTTCACTCCCTAAACTGGAAGGTGACCTGAAGGGCCCAGACATTGACATCAAGGGTCCCAAGGTGGACATCGAGGCCCCTGATGTGGACATTCATGGCCCGGAGGGCAAAATCAAAATGCCCAAGTTCAAGATGCCCAAATTCGGGTTTTCTGGCCCCAAAGTTGAAGGCCCCGAGGTGGACGTGACCCTGCCGACAGGAAACCTGGATGTGTCCGGTCCCAAGGTGGACATTGAAGTTCCAGAGGTGGACGTTGAGCTGCCCGAGGGGAAGGTGAAGGGCCCCAAGTTCAAGATGCCCGAGATGCACATCAAGGCCCCCAAAATCTCGATGCCTGACCTGGATCTGAACCTGAAGGGCCCCAAAGTGAAGGGGGATGTGGATGTGTCACTGCCAGGAGTCGAAGGAGAACTGAAGGGTCCCGAGGTCAGTGTCGCCGCCCCTGACGTCCACATCGACAGCCCAGAGGGCAAATTCAAACTCCCCAAATTCAAGATGCCCAAGTTTTCCATGCCTGGATTTAAAGGGGAGGGGCCAGAGGTGGACGTGACCCTCCCGAAGGGCGACATCAACATTTCGGGCCCCGGCGTGGACGTGGAGGCTCCTGATCTGAGTGTGGGCGGGAAAGTCAAAGGTCCCAAATTCTCCATGCCCGAGATGCACATCAAGGCCCCCAAAATCTCCATGCCCGACGTCGACTTCAACATCAAAGGGCCCCACCTGAAAGGAGACATCGACGTGTCGGCCCCCAGGCTGGAGGGGGACCTCCAAGCCCCCCAGATCGACGTGAAAGGCCCCAAAATCGACGTTGAGGCTCCCGATGTGACCCTGGAAGGGCCCGAAGGGAAACTCAAAGGCCCCAAGTTCAAGATGCCCGAGATGAACATCAAGGCCCCCAAGTTCTCCATGCCCGACATTGACCTCAACCTGAAGGGCCCCAAGGTCAAGGGTGACATGGGCGTGGCAGCGCCAGCGCTGGAGGGGAACCTGCAGTGCCCAGACCTCGACATCAAAGGCCCCAAACTGGACATTCAGGCCCCAGAGGTGACCGTGGAAGGGCCCAAGATCAAGATGCCTGAAATGCACGTCAAGACCCCCCAGATCTCCATGCCTGACATCGACTTGAACTTGAAGGGCTTGAAGGGCAAAGTTGACGCTGAATTCCACGGCCCGAAGCTCGAGGGGGGTCTGAAGGGCCCCGAGGTCGATATCAAGGGGCCCAAAGTCGACATTGAGGGCCCGGCGGTTGACGTCGACGGTCTGGAGGGAAAAGTGAAGCTGCCCAAAATGAAAATGCCCAAATTTGGCTTCAAAGGGGAAGGTCCCGACGTGGACGTGAACCTGCCGAAGGCCGAGGTGGAGCTTTCGGGCCCCAAGGTGGACCTCGACGTCCCAGAGGTGAGTCTGGAGGGACCAGAGGGCAAAATGAAAGGTCCTAAGCTGAAAATGCCCGAAATGCACGTGAACGTCCCCAAAATCTCCATGCCCGAGATAGACTTGAGCTTGAAAGGCCACAAAACCAAAGGAGGCTTTGACCTTTCGGCCCCGAAGGTGGAAGGTCACCTGAAAGGGCCCGAGGTCGATCTGAAAGGCCCAGAATTCGGGGTCAAAGGCCCTGAAGTCGACGTCGAATGTCCGGACCTGAGCGTCGAGGGCCCCGAGGCCAACGTCAAACTTCCCAAGTTTAAGAAGTCCAAGTTTGGGTTCGGGATGAAAAGCCCGAAGGCCGAAGTGGATTTACCTGAGGCGGAGCTGAGCCTGGAGTCACCCGACGTCAACCTGTCTGGAAAGGGCAAGAAGAGCAAATTCAAGATGCCCAAAATCCACATGAGTGGCCCCAAAGTGAAAGGGAAGAAGGGGGCGTTCGACGTGAACGCGGCCGGGGCGGAGCTGGACGCGGATCTCAACGTCGCCGGCCCCGATGTGACCGTCAAAGGCGACGCCGCCGTGAAGTCCCCCAAGGGGAAGAAACCCATGTTCGGCAAAATCTCCTTCCCGGATGTCGAGTTCGACCTGAAATCGCACCGGTTCCGAGGGGAGGCGTCCGCAGGGGTCCCGAAAGTCGAGGGGGAGCTCAAAGCGCCGGATCTGGAAGTTTCCATCCCCGCGGTCAAAGGTGACGTCAAGGGGCCGAGTCTCAGCGTGGACCTTGAAGCTCCCGATGTGAACCTGAAGTCCCCGAAGCTCAAACTCCCTGGGGGGCAGGTGGGTGTGGGGGACGGGAAAGTCGGGGGGGACCTGAAGGGCCCCGGGGTCGAGGTGGCCGTTCCCTCGCTGCCGGATTTCAGCCTGAAAGGACCAAAGGTAAAAGGCGAAGTCGGCGTTTCCGGAGCAGAACTGGAAGGTCCCGAGGGGAAACTGGGATGGCCCAAAGGGGGGAAAGGGGGTCTGGGGCTGGAAATGCCGGATGTGAACTTGGATGTGTCGGTGCCGGGCGTGGGGGGGAGCGGGAGCCTCCCGTCAGCCGACGTGAAGCTCAGAGGGCCCCAAATCTCCGGCCCTGAGTTTGAGGGAAACCTGAAAGGACCAAAATTAAAGGGAGAGTTGGATGTCTCGGGCTCCGTGGAAGGGCCGAACGTCACCCTGGGCACGCCCAGCGTTGACCTCGGAGGTTTGGGGGGGAAGATGAAGCTGCCCAAGGTGCCGGATCTGAGCGCCAAGGGGGGCGTTTCCTGCTCCGTCCCAAAAGTGGAGGTGGGCTCCCAGTCCCCCGGGGCCAACCTCGCCGTCTCCGCCCCGGATTTGGACGTCAACCTGAAAGGACCAAAGTTGAAAGGAGATTTCGGCGTCAAATCCCCCAAAACATCCGCAGACGCCGACGCCGACTTCGAAATCCTCGGGGGCACCATCAAACTCCCGTCCCTGAAACTCCCCCAGTTCGGCATCTCCGGACCCGGCGTGGAGGGAGGGGACGCGGGGGTCGCTCTGGAAGGTCCCCAGGTGAAGGGGGGGCTGAAGGGCTCTGCCCTGGGGCTGGAAGGGCCCGACGTGGAGCTGAAAGGGCCGAAATTCCAGGCGTCGTCTCCCGGAGTCCCCACGCCGGACGTTGACCTGAGGCTGAAAGGACCAAACGTGGACGTGTCCGGTGACATCAAAGGCCCAAAGGTCGGCGTGGAGGCCCCTCGCGTGGAGCTGACGAAGGCGGGGACGGGCGTCCACCTCGACGCTCCCGCCCTGGAAGTTTCCGGCTCGGGGTTGAACGTCAACGTGAAAGGGCCAAAGGTTAAGGGCGGGGCCGAGGTCGGGGGCGGAACCTTCCACCTGTGCGGCCCCAAGGTGGGCGCGGCGGGTCCCGAGGGCGGCCAGGTCAAGGTGTCCTTCCCCAAGCTGCGGATGCCCAAGTTCGTGTTCTCTGACCCCGAGGCCAAGGGCCGGGAGGTGGGAGTGGACGTCGAGTTCCCGGGGGCCGACGTGGCCGCGGCGGCCGAGCCGGAGCCGGACGACGCCGACGGGAGGCTCAAGAAACCCAAACTCAAGATGCCCAAGTTCAACTTCTCCAAGCAGAAAGGGCGGGGAGGCGGCGGCGCCCCCGGGTCCCCCGAAGCGTCGGGGTCCGTCTCGGGCTCCAGGGGGGACCTGAAGAGCTCCAAGGCGAGCCTGGGCTCCGCCGAGGGCGACGCGGAGGCCGAGGCGCCGTCGGCCAAGGGCAAGTTCTCCCTGTTCCGCAGCAAGAAGCCGCGGGCGCGCTCGTCGTCCTTCAGCGACGACGCCTCGGCCGCGCGCGGCCCCGAGGCCGATCCCAAAGCGCCCAAGGTGAAATTCGGGACCTTCGGGGGCATCGGCTCCAAGAGCAAAGGTTGTTACGAGGTGACGGCGAGCGATGAGGAGCCGGGGCGGGCGCAGCTCGGGGTGGGGGCCACCCTGGGCCCCCCCAAATCCCGCCTGTCCTCGTCCTCCTCCTCCTCGGAGGGCGGGCCCCGCGGCCCCGGCGTGGAGCTGACGGTGGCCAAGCGCAAGGAGTGAGGGGGTTGTACATAGTCCCGGACGGGGGGGCCCCCGCGTGTACAGAGGGGGGGTTGGGGGTCCCCCAAATTCGGGGGGGGGCGAGAGGGGGGGTCCCTCTGTTCGTGTAGGACCCACCCGGAGTTTCCCTTCCCTTCCCTGCCATCCCTTTTTTGATATTTTTATTGGGTTTTTCCCCCCCCCCCCCCCATTTCCCCCCAATATTTTCAGTGTTTGGGGGTCGTGGAAATGAATTTTTTTTTGTTCTTTTTTTGATTGTTTGTTTTGGGGGGTTTTTTTGGTCCTTTTTTTTTTTTTCTTTTGGTCTTTTTCGAACAAGTTTTTGGCTTTTTTTTTTTTTTTTTTTTTTTTTTTTTTTGGCGGGGCTGAAACTTCCGGGGGGGAAAATGGGTTTGGGGTGAAGAAAACAGAGCTTTGTTTGTTTGTCTGTTTGTTTGGTTTTTTTGATTTATTGGGGGGGAAAAAAAAATCAACCCCAACCTGTGGATTTCTCGGAAAAAAAATACACCCCCCCAATTTTGATTTACTGAAAGAAAACCCCCAAAATTTGATGTAATTTAAAAAATGGACAAAACCTGTGGGTTTATTAAAAAAAGAAACTGAAAATGTGGATTTTTAAAAAAAAAAGTAAAGGAAGAAAATGACTTTATTAAGAAAAATAAACCAAAAATGTGGATTTATTTTAAGAATAAAAAAAACCTGTGGATTTATTAAAAAAATAAAACACATATGTGGATTTATCACAAAAATAAACCAAATAAAATGGAACTATTATTAAAAAAAAAAAACCACACCAAACTGTGGATCTGTTAAAAACCAAATCAAATAAAATTGGACTCTTATTAAAAAAAACAACCACAACAACAATGGATCGATTAAAAAATATGGATTTATTAAAAGAATAAGTGAAATAAATTGGATTTGTGAAAGAAAATCAAGGAATGAAATTGGTTCTGTTAAAAAAATTGACCAAAAAAAAAAAGGAATCCATTTAGGAATCCAATTAAATGGATTTATTACATAAAATAAGCCACCAAAATGTGGATTTATTAAATAAACAAAAAAAAGCGCATTTATTAATGAAATTAACCAAAAAACCACGAATTTCTTAACGAAATAAACCAAAAAAACAGGGATTTGTTACATAAAGAAAGAAACCCCCCCAACCCCGGCGGGTGAAACCGAGACGTGTCCCTGGATCTTCTGACTCAGGCCTTGGAAAAGTTAATCCCGGCCTAAGTTCACGAGATCAAATGACTCCGGGAAGGACAAAAACGAGGCCGGAGCTCCAGGAAAACGCCTCCCAAAGTTTTTAATTTTCTTTTTTTATTTTTTTTTGCTCGTTTTTCCGGCTGTTTCCGTCGCCGTGTCTTTGTTTTTTTTATTTTGTCTCAGAATTTGATAAGAAGCCTCGATTTGTGTCTTTTTTTTTTTTTTTTTTTTAGCCCAAAAAAAAAAAAAAAAAAAAAAGTGCGTCGGGAATCTGGGAAAAGTTTCCTTCCGGAGGATTTTTTTGTTTGTTTTTTTTTTGGGGGGGAGGTTTAAGTTAAAAAAAAAAAGAAAGAAAAAAAAAATCCAGCCCTGAAAGAATGTAAATAAAAAAATAAAAAAAAAACTTCCCTTTGCAGCACTTTAACGGCGAATTAACAGGAGACAAATGAGAAAATGAGGGTGGAAAATGCAAATAAATGCAAATAAAAATGTTTATTAACCGCGACGCTGCAATTTTGGTGGATTTCGGGGGGGAGGGGGGTTATTGCAGTCCAAATTTGGGGGGTTTTACCCTCGGGAGAGTCCTGTGGCCACTCCCCATCCCTGGATTTGGGGTCACAACCCCCGCAAGCTCAGATTTGGGGTCACAACCCTCCCCCCCTACGTCCCTCCCTCATCTAGGATTTGGGGGTCCTGTCCCCTTCCCCCCCCTCAGATTTGGGGTCACAACCCCCCCCCCCCCCGTCCCTCCCCCTCCTCGGTTTTGTGGTCGTGTCCCCTCCCCCACCCCGAGATTTGGGGTCAAACGACCCCTCCCCTCCCCCCAATGTCCCCTCCGCGCCCCCGCCCCCAATTCAGAGCCTTTTTACACCCCCAGCCCACAAGGGGGCGCTGTTTCCCAGAAAGGAGAGGCACTTCCGGGTAAGGGCGTGAGTTGGTCGCCGTTTTTGGCCCGAGGCACGACGGGAAATGTAGTTCTAAACGGAAAATGGCGAACTTGACCTCCATATTGTCTCCGATGCATGACGGGAAATGTAGTCCCGAACCAATGGGATGACGGGGCGTGGTTTGTCGGCCATATTGTCCCCCGAGGCATGATGGGAGCTGTAGTTCTGACTCGAGGGGCGCGGCCTAACTCCCACAAGGCCCTGCTGCTTTCTGGGTAGTGTAGTTCTAAACAAGGGGCGGGGTTTGGCGGCCATGTTGCCGCGGTGCACGCTGGGAGCTGCAGTTCCCACTGTACCCCCCCCTCCCCTGCCCTCCCCCAGTTCCGCTGGCAGGGCGGCCGCTGGTCTGTACTGGTGGTTACTGGTTTGTACTGGTGGTCACTGGTCTGAACCGGATGTGGCTCCTCCCACCCCGTCACCAAGGCAACCAGAGGCCCCGCCCACCCCATGAGGGATGCACAGAGGCATCATGGGTAGGCGGGCATCTTTATTGAGGGCAGGTCACCCAGGGGCACAGGGGGCCAGGGGGGACACAGGGGGCCAGCTTGGGAGGATCCAGGTCCCTGAAAGGGATCCAGGTGTCTGGGAGGGACCCAAGTGTCCAAGTTTGGAGGATCCAGGTGTCCAGGAAGGATCCAGGTGTCCATTTTGGGGGGACCCAAGTGTCCAAGTTTGGAGGATCCAGGTGTCCATTTTGGGGGGATCCAGGTGTCCAAGTTGGGAGAACCCAGGTGTCCAGGGAGGACTCAGGTGTCCCCGTTGGGGAGGTCCAGGTCTCTGGAAGGGATCCAGGTGTCCAAGTCAGGGGGGCCCGGAGTTCAGCACGGGGGGATCCAGGTGTGCAGTGGAGAGGAGACTCAGGTGTTCAGACCGGAGGCACCCAAGTGTCCATCGGAGGATCTCAGGTGGGTCAGGTGTCCATCAGGGGGTCCCCAGGTGGGTCAGGTGTCCATAGGGGGTCCCAAGGAGGGTCAGGTGTCCATCAGGGGGTCCCCAGGTGGGTCGGGTGTCCAGATCAGGGTGACTTAGGTGTCCATGACCCAGGTATCCATGGGGGTCCCAAGGAGGGTCAGGTGTCCATCAGGTGACCCCAAATGGGTCAGGTGTCCATGGGGGTCCCAAGGAGGGTCAAGTGTCCATCAGGTGACCCCAGGTGGGTCAGGTGTCCATAGGGGTCCTGAGGAAGGTCAGGTGTCCATCGGGTGACCCCAAGTGGGTCAGGTGTCCATCAGGTGACCCCAGGTGGGTCAGGTGTCCATGGGGGTCCCCAGGAGGGTCAGGTGTCCATGGGGGTCCCAAGGAGGGTCAGGTGTCCATCAGGTGACCCCAGGTGGGTCAGGTGTCCATCAGGTGACCCCAGGTGGGTCAGGCGTCCATGGGGGTCCCCAGGAGGGTCAGGTGTCCATGGGGGTCCCAAGGAGGGTCGGGTGTCCATCAGGTGACCCCAGGTGGGTCAGGTGTCCATGGGGGTCCCCAGGAGGGTCAGGTGCCCAGGTGAGGGTGACCCAGGGGGTCTCAGCAGCGCCGGGCCGAGCCGGGGTAGCGCCGGGGCAGCTCCGCGCGGAAGCTCCGGAAGAGCCGCCGGTTGTGGCCCAGCTCGGCCTCGCGGCCCCCGTGGAACCCCCCGGGCTCCTTGAAGCCCTGGTGGGCCACGAAGGCCCCGTCCAGCACCGCGAAACGGAACCCGGCCACGTGCAGCTCACAGGCCTGGGGCGGGGGGCACAGTGTCACCCACCGCACCCCACGGCACCCCCACCACACCCCATGGCACCCCCACCACATCCCACAGCACCCAGAGCACCCCCAGAGCACCCACTGATGCTCCACAGCACCCACAGACCCTCTATAGCCCCCACAGGCCCCATGGCCCCACCTCATGGCCACCCCACGACCACCAAGTCCCCCCAACCCTGTGGCCACCTCATGGCCACCCCACAACCACCAAGGTCCCCCCTACCCCCATGGCCACCCCATGACCACCAAGGCCACCCGAAAGCCCCTGAGTCACCCCACAACACCCCCAGCCCCCACGGCCAAGCCAAGACCGCCAAGGTCCCTCCTACCCCCATGACCACCCCACAGCCACCAAGGCCACCCCAAGGTCCCCTCAACCCTGACGGCCACCCCATGGCCACCCCAAGACCACCAAGGTTCCCCCACTCCCATGACCAACCCCCAACCCCCTAGGGCCACTCCCCCCGACCACCAAGGCCACCCCATCCCCCCGGCCCTACCTGGCTGATGCGGTTGAAGCCGTACTGGAGGAACCTCTCGTCGAAGGGAGGGACCCCCCAGGCCGGGGCCACGTAAAAGGGCTCCCAGGGGTCCCTCCAGGGCACCTCGTAGGCCACGCGCAGCCGGGGGGGCGGGGGCAGCGCCCGCCAGCGCCCGAAGTCGGTGGGGGCCTGGCAGCGGGGGCACAACGTCCCGTAGAAGGGACGGGCGTCCCCCGCGTCCCACAGGAGCAGCAGCTCCGCCTTCGAGCCCGGCACCCCCATCCCAGCCCGCACCTCAAAGGCCGGGAGGACAAAGACCACCCGGGCATCGGGGTCCTTCAGGGACTTGGGGTCCTCCAGGGACTTGGGGACCTCCAGGGAGTTGGGGACCTCCAGGGACTTGGGGTCCTCCAGGGACTTGGGTCCTCCAGGGCATTGGGGACACCTGGGTCATGGAAGCCTTTGGGGACCTCCAGGGTGTTGGGGTCCCTCAGGGCATTGGGGACCTCCAGGGCGTTGGGGACCCCCGGGTCATGGAAACCCTTGGGGACCTCCAGGGCGTTGGGGACAACTGGGTCACTCAAGGCGTTGGGGACCCCCAACCCGTTGGGGTCCTCCGGGGCTCTGGGGTCCTTCAGGACGTTGGGGTTCGTCAGGACTTTGGGGTCCCCCCGGGCATTGGGGACCCCCGGGGCAGAGAAGCCCTTGGGGTCTCCCAAGGCTTTGGGGTCCTTCAGAACTTTGGGGTCCCCCGGGACATCAGGGGCCTCCAGGGTGTTGGGGACCCTGAGGCCACCAGGAGCCCCCAAAACTTTGGGATCTCCCAAATCCCCCCCAATCCCAAAGCTTTGGGGTTTCCCAAAACACCCTGAACCCCCAAAGCTTTGGGGTCCCCCAAACCCCCCTGACCCTCCAACCCCCCCTGAACCCCCAAAACTTTGGGATCCCCCCCTGGAGCCTCCAAGGCATTGGGGCCCCCCTGAAGTCCCGCAACCCCCCCAGCTGGGGGTGCCCCCAATCCCCCCCCTCCGGCCCCCCAGGTTTCGGGGCGCAGCCCCCCCTCCCTGAGCAGCCCCAGGAACCCCTCGCGCAGCCCCCGACTGGGCACCACGTCGGCGTCCACCAGGAGCACGAAGCGGCCCCCCCCCCCCGACCCGGGGGGGCCCGGACCCCCATCCCGGCCGGAAAGGGGCCCCCCCTTTCCGTCGGCCGCCCCCTCCCAGGCCACGTTCCGCAGGAGATTCCCGGGGTACGGCACCCCCAGGGCGTAGCTGGGGGGGTCCGCGGCCTCCAAGCGCCGCAGGGCCCCCCGACACCCCCCCGGCTTGGGGGGGCCGGGCCTGGGGGGCAGCGCCCAAGGGGGGGGCGCCGCCGCCGCCGCGACCACCACGTGCAGCCTCAGGCGGCCCCGCAGCCCCCGGCAGGGCCCCCCCAGGAGCGCCAGCAGCTCCTCCAACCCCCCCCGGGGCACCCCGAAAACCGCCACCGAGAGCGGACCCCCCCAGGGCCCCCCCAGCGCCGCGGCCGCTCGCCCCGGGGTGCCGTGGGTGGCCAGGACCAGCTCGGGGGGGTCCCAGCGCGGGGGGGGTCCCAGCACGTCCCGGTACACCCGGAACGTCCCCGAGGCGTCCAGGACCCCCCGGGGGGGTCGCAGGGTCGGGGGGGGGCGGCGGCGGGGGGCGAGGTGGGGGGGGGCCCGCGGGGGGGGCAGCGCCCGCAGGTAGAGGGTCTGCAGCAGCGCCAGCCCCCCCAGCAGCCACGCGCAGCCCCCCAGGAGACGCCCCCGGCCCATCGGAGCGGACTGGGGGGGACTGGGGGGGACTGGGAGGGGGCTGGGGGCACTGGGGAGGGGTACTGGGGATGCTGGGGGGCACTGGGAGGGGACTGGGGGCACTGGGGAGGAGTACTGGGGATGCTGGGGGGCACTGGGAGGGGGCTGGGGGCACTGGGAAGGGGTACTGGGGATGCTGGGGGGCACTGGGAGGGGACTGGGGGCACTGGGGAGGGGTACTGGGGATGCTGGGGGGACTGGGAGGGGACTGGGGGCACTGGGAGGGCGCTGGGGGGGGACTGGTGGCTACCGGGAGGATGCTGGAGGGGACTGGGATGGGCTGGGGGGTTTACTGGGGGCACTGGGAGGGTACTGGGCGCTACTGGGGGTCACTGGGAGGGTACAGAGGTGTGTACTGGGAAGGTGCTGGGGGGCCCGGGGGGGTTACTGGGCGGGTGCTGGGGGTCGCTGGGAGCAGCGCTGAGCCGGACCCGGCAGGACATGCTGGAAGCACCGCGGGACCACTGGGACCAGTAAGGGTTTACTGGGACCAGTCCGGGGGTGCTGGGAGCTCTACGGGTGCCCGACCAGCGACTGGGAGGGGTGAGCGGGATCAGTCCGGGGGATCACTGGGACCAGTTTGGGGGCGGGGAGGAGGGACTGGCCCCAGTCCGGGGGTCACCGGCCCCAGTTTGGGGGTCACTGGGACCAGTCCGGGACTCACCCACCGCGTCGCCGCCGGGACTCACCGCGCGTGCGCGGGGAGGGGCGTGGGCGTGACCGCAGCGCTCGGGGGCGGGGTTTGTGCGCTCGGGGCGGGGTTCGCTGGGCGGGTTTAGTCCGTTAGGGGGCGTGGTTTGGTCCGTTGGGGCGTGGTTTTCTCGCTCGGGGGCGTGGCCTGTCGGGTTCCCCAGTCCCGCTCTCGGACCCCCGAGAGTCTCCCGAGCCCCCGGGACCCCCCAAATCCCGGGATCCCCCAAATTTCTGGGCTTCCCCGGACCCCCTGAGGTACCTCCCCCCCCTCCCCCCGAGCCCCTGGGACCCTTCAAATTCCTGGATATACCCCCAAATTCCTGGGTCCTCCCAGACCCCTGGGACCCCAAAATTCCTGGATCCCCCACGAAATCCTGGAATTCCCAAGTTCCTGAGGCTCTCTCCTCACCCCTGCGGCTCCGAAATTCCTGGTTTCCCTCGGACTCCTGAGACACCCGCCCTCTCCGAGCCCCAAATCCCGGGTCTCCCCCAAATTCCTGGGTCTCTCTAAACCTCTGGGCCCCCCCAAACTCCAGGGCTCCCCCAAATTCCTGTGTTCCCCAAACCCCTGGGACCCCCCAAATTCTTGAGTACCCCCAAATTCCTGGGTACTCCTCAAACCTCTTGGTCCCCCCCAGTTCTTGGGTGCCCTTCCCAAACTCCTGGGTCCCCCCAAACCTTTCGATCTCCCCAAACCCCCCTGTCCCCCCCAAATTCTTGGGTCCCTCCAAGCCCCTGGATCACCCGAAACTCTTGGGGACCCTCCAAGTCCCTGGGTCCCCCCCAAACCCCTCTGTCCCCCCAAATTCCCTGGAAAGAAGGGGCCACGGGCACAGGGACCACAGAGGCCACTTTATTGCCGGGGGTGTCGGGGCCACGGGGCCTCCAGGGGACATCGGGGACATCGGGGACACGGGGGCTGTCGGGCCACCACGTGTCTGTCCCTCGGGTGGGGACCTTGGGGACAACGGGGGGGCCAGTCCCTCGTGGTGGGGACGTTGGGGACACTGGGCCGTGGGGGGGGCTCAGTGCCTCGAGTCCAGGTGGTGACGATGTCCCGCGTCCTTTGGGGACGTCGGGGACATCGGGGGCGCTGGGGGACATCGAGCCGTGGTGGCTCTCGGTCCCTTGAGTCCGGGTGGTGACGATGTCCCGCGTCCTTCGGGGACATCAGCGACATGGAGACATTGGGGACAGTGTTGGGGACATCGGGGCTGGGGGGGTGGGGCTCAGTCCTTGGACCAGTCCCACATCCTTTGGGGACGTCGGGGACATCGGGGACATCAGGCCGTGGTGGGTCTCAGTCCTTCGGCCAGGGGTGATGACAATGTCCCACATCCTTTGGGGACATCGGTGACATCGGGGACGTTGGGCCACGACGGGTCTCAGTCCGCTGGGTTGGGGACATCGGGGACATCCTCGGGGACATCGGGGACATCCTCAGGGGCATCGGGGCCACCAGCCCACGCCGTGTCTCAGTCTCTCAGTCCGGGGTGATGAGCGGGTCCCTCGTCCCTTGGGGACAGTGGGGACATCGGTCCCAGGTTGTCTCTGTCCCTCGGGGGCATTGGGGACGTTGGGCTGGGACAGGTCTCAGTCCGTTCACGCGGTGTCCTCGTCCTTCGGGGGACACGCTGGGGACATCGAGCGGTGCCGGGTGCCCGTGTCCCTTGGGGACCTTGGGGACGTCGAGCGGTGACGAGGCTCCGTCCCTCGGGCTCGGCGATGTCGCGCCACGACGGATCTCGATGTCTTGGCGGGGGGACGTGGGGGACATCGGGGGGGTTGGGGACACTGGGGGTGTCGGGGACACTGGGGGTGTCGGGGACATTGGGGACACTGAGCCACGATGTGTCTCAGTCCCTCAGGGTGGGGACGTTGGGGACATTGGGGACGTTGGGGACGTTGGGGACGTTGGGGACGTTGGGGACGTTGGGGACGTTGGGGACATCAGGCCGTGATGTCTCACGGTCCCTTGGGGGGTGTTGGGGACACTGGGGACATCGGGGACATCAGGCCATGACCTGTCCCAGCCCAGTGGCTTCGGGGTAACCGGCGCCCACGTCCCCCAGACTGGGGACACTGGGGACATCAGGTCATGGCCTGTCCCCGCTCCCTGGGTTGGGGACACTGGGGACACCGAGCCACATTGTGCCTCAGCCCCGTGAGTTGGGGACGGTGGGGACATCGGGACATCACTCGGCCCGGGGTCTTTGGGGTCATCGGGGTCATTGGGGACATTGGGGACATCGGGGACATCAAGCCACATCGTGCCTCGGTCCCTTGGGTTGGGGACATGGGGGACAACACCCATGGGGGGGGGTACAGACTTTTTGGGGGGGACTCTGCCAAAAACGCAGACCCCGAGGAGGGGGACGAGGACAGGGCGGGTGACAGGGACAAGGTGGGTGACGAGGGACAGGGACACTCGGGGTGGGAGGGGGGGCAAGGGGGGGCCACAGGCTCCTACAGGTGGGTCCAAGCCACCCACTGACCCAAAATTTGGGGACGGGTCCCGGAGTGGGGGGCGGGGACGGGGGACACGAGGGACGGGCCCCAGGCGTCCGGGTTTTGGGGAGGGGGGGGCCACCAGCCCCCCCCCAATTACCTTAGAGACTCGTTACGAGTTAAATTAGCACGAAAGGCCCCGGGGAGGGGGCGGCGGGGGGAGGGGGCACGGCCGGGGCCGGGGGGGACGGCGGCTCCGGGCCGGGGTGACAATGACAATATGCCATACTGGGGGCAAGTCGCGTCACAGACTTAGTTCAGAACGACGGGGCGCGCTGGCTTCCGGCTGCGGGGGGGACATGGGGACACGTCAGGGACCCCAAAACAGGAGGGGGGACCCCACAAACCCGCCACGGACCCCCAAACCAGGTTGTGACCCCACAAACCCGCCAGGGACCCCAAAACAGCAGGGAAGACCCCACAAACCCACCACGGACTCCAAAACCCAGCTGTGACCCCACAAACCCACCACAGACCCCGAAATCTTGGCCGTGACCCCACAAAACCCCCAAGAACCCCTAAACCAGGTTGTGACCCCACAAAACCCCCAAGGACCCCCAAACCTGGCTGTGAGCCCCCAAGCCTTCCAAGGGACAGCAGAACAAAGCTCAGGACCCCAAACCCCCGAGGGACCCCCCAGCCGAGGTTGTGACCCCCCCCCAAATGCCCCGAGGGAGCTCGATGTCCAGGAGTGTGACACCCCCACCCCAAAACGGGGACCGAGGAGGTCCGGGACCCTCCCCCACCCAGCCCCAACCATCCGTCACCCCCCAACCCCCACCCGTGACATTGGGGTCCCCTCGCCCCCCCGCCGCCCCCCCCAAGAGCACGGGGACCCCCCCCCGGGTTTTGGGGGTCCCTACCTTGGCGGAAGGCGTCCTGGAGGCGGCTCTGGGGGAGTTGATACAACTCAGCGAAGGGGTCGCGGGGCGACCGGGGCGGGGGGGGCGGGCGGGGGCTGGGGGTGCCCCCCGAGCGCCGGGGACCCCCCCGGCTGACGGCGGCGGCGGCGGCCAAGCCCTGGAGCAGCCGGCGCAGGGCCGGGCCGGGGGGCGCAGGTGGGGGGGGCGGCGGCGACGTCTCGGGGGTGAGGAGGAGGGAGCCGGGGGGGGCCCCCCGGGACTCCCCCCCCGCCGCCCCCGGGGCTCTCGGGGCTCGGCGGCAGCTTCTCGGGCGCGGCCTCGGGGGGCTCCGGGGGCCCGAAGGCGAAGGGCGGGGCCTGCCGGGGGGTGTAGGGGGGGGTCCAGGTCTCGGCGGCCCCCCCGGGCGTCTCGGGGACCCCCAGGCCCGGCGCCAGGCGGACGCCGGGGCCCAGGTTGGCGCCGAGGGTGAGGCCGGTGCCCAGGGCGGTACCGACGTTGGCGCCGAGGCCGAGGCCGGGTCCGAGGGTCGGGTCGACGCTGGGGCCAAGGGCGAGGGTGGGGCCGAGGGCGGAGGCTCCGACGGCAGCTCCAGCACCGAGTCCGAGGGCGGATCCGACGCCGGACCCGACGTTGGCTCCGATGCCAAGTCCGATGGCGGATCTGACGCCGGACTCAATGTTGGCTCCAAGTCCGATGCCGGCGTCGCCAAGAGCAGAGTCGACGCCGGCACCGACGTCGGGTCCGAGCCCGGAGCAAACGTTGGCTCCGAGTGCGGCTCCAACGGCAAATCCAAGGGTAGATCCGAGCCCGGAGCCGCCGGCGGCTCCAGCGGTGAGTCCGACACCGGCACCGACGTCCGATGTGGGGGCGGAGCCGATGGTGGAACCCACGTTGGCTCCGAGGCCGAGCCCGACGGCAGGGCCGACGTCGGATGTGATTGTAGCACCAACGGTGGCTCCGACGCCAAGTCCAATGTCCAGATCGGATCCAAGAGCAGCACCAATGGCTCCGACGGCAAGTCCAACACCGGATCCAAGATTGGAGCCAACGCCGGCTCCAACAGCAAGTCCAACACCAGATCCAAGACCGGACCCAACGCCGGCTCCGACAGCAAGTCCAACACCGGATCCAAGACCGGATCCAACACCAGCTCCAACAGCAAGTCCAACACCGGATCCAAGACCGGAGCCAACATTGGCTCCAACGGCAGCTCCGACGGCAAGTCCAACTCCAGGCCCAACACCGGATGGAAGAGTGGAGGCAACGTTGGCTCCAAGAGCAGCTCCAAGGCCGAGTCCAACCCCGGAGCTGGCGCTGGCTCCGATGTTGGTGCCGAGGCTGAGTCCAACCCCGGCGCCGACTCCGGCTCCGGCGCTGGCACCGACGGCGAGTCCGACGCCGGCACCGACATCGGAGGGCAGGGTGGGGCCAACGGTCCCGATGCCGAGCCCGACGCTGGCTCTGACGCCGCCCCCAAGGCCGGGCCCGATGTTGGCCCCGACGCTGAGCGTGACGCCGGCTCCGATGCCGGGCCCGACCTCTGCCGCGCTGGTGGCTTGGAGCACAGTTCCGACGTCATCTCCGGCACCGGCTCCGAGGGCGGCTCCAATATCAGCCCCGAGGGCAGGGCCGATGTCGGCGCCGGCGGCGACCCCGAGGCCGACGTCCACTCTGATGCCGGCTCCCACGCCGAGGTCGACGCCGGTGCTGACATCAGAGCTGAGACTGTGTCCAACAGCGTCTCCAAGACCGTGTCCGGTGGCTGATCCGACACCGGCCCCAAGCCCAGGGTCAACGTTGGCCCCGGCGTTGCCTCCGAGGCCGTGTCCAATGGTGGATCCAAGCCCAGGTCCCATGTTGGCTCCGAGACTGGGCCCAACACCAGCTCCAAGCCCGGGATCCACGTTGGCTCCAAGAGCAGCTCCGAGGCCGTGTCCGACGTCGGCTCCGAGGCCACACCCAACACTGACCCCGAGGCCGAGGCCGACGCCGACGTTCGCTCCGACGTCGTCTCCGAGCCCGGATCCAACACCGAGGTCGACGCCGGATCCGATGCCAGGCCCGGTGCCGAGGTCCCCGCCCGCACCGGGGAAGTCGAGGCCGGGGCCGAAGGGCTCGGGGGGTCCCGGGGGGGCCTCGGCCGCCAGTTGCTGCCGCAGACACCAGGCCTCGGCCTCGCTGTGGGACACACGGGGGGTCACGGGGGGGTCTGGGGCCACCCGGACAGTGGGGGCCACCCCGGGGGGGCCATGACCCCCCCTCAGGCAGCGGGGGTCCAGCACTGACCTGATGATGAAGTTGTGGGCGAGCAGGGCCGGGCCCTCGGGGCGCAGGCGGGTGTAGACCCACGTCCAGCCCAGCCCGTCCTTGCGCTGCAGCCGCGTCACCAGCTCCCCCCGCGCCTCCGGCCCCGCGCCGGCTGTGGGGACACCGGGACGTCAGAGGGGACAGGGGGACACCAGTGGGGACACGGGGACACCAGCGGGGACAGAGGATGCCAGCAGGGACAAGGGGACACCAGCGGGAACACGAGGGTGGGGGGAAAATGGGGACACGGCGACATCAAGGGGAGCGGGGAATTGGGGAGGAATTGGGGCTGGGGGATGTTTGGGACATTCCTGGGGTTGATTGGAGGAGTTGCGGCCATGGAGACATCAATGGGGGCGTCAGTGGGGTCAGTTGGGGGTTTGGGGGACACGAGGACATCAGTGGGGTCGGGTGGGGGATTGGGGACCTCAATGGAGACGAGGCATCAACAGGGGCATGAAGGACACGCCGGGGGCTCCCAGAAGGAGACCCGGTGACTCCAGGGGACGTGTGGGACACCGAGGACATTGGGGGTGGCAGAGGGACAGTGGGGGACACGCAGAGGGCTGGGGGACCCCCTTGGGGACGTGGGGAGTCAGGGGACAGGGAGGTCCCAAGGGACAGACAGGGTGGGGACAGGGAGGTCCCAGAGGACCTTGGGGACGGTGAGGGGACACAGGGAGGTGCCAGGGGACCCTGGGGACAGCGAGGGGACACCCACCGAGGCGCAGGTGCTGGCGGGCGACGTGGCCGAGGTCCTCGGGGTGCAGGAGGCGGTACCAGGAGCGGCCCAGGAGCTCCCCCCGCCCGTATCCCAGATGGATCAGGACACTGCGGGAAAACACGGCCGGGTCCCTCAGCCACCAAATCGGGGTCACCCAAGGTCACCCGGATCGCCCCCCGGACACCCGGGTCCTTCTGGATCCCTGGATCCTCTCAGACACCCGGATCCCTCCCCGGACACCCGGGTACCCCTGGAAATCTGGGTCCTCCTGGATCCCCCTGGAAATCTGGGTCCCCTTGGTCACTTGGCTCCTCCTGGAGACCTGAATCCCCCTGGATATCCACCCGTGTCCCTCAAGGACACCTGGATCCCCTTGGCCACCGGGATTCCCCCAGACTCCTGGATCCCCCTGGATCCCCCTGGATTCCTCCCAGTTACCCGGATCCCCCTGGATCCCCTCAGACTCCTGGATCCCCCCAGTCACTCGGATCCCCCTGGACCCCCCCGTGTGCCCCCGTCCCCCCCGATGTCCTCCCTCACCTGTCGGAGACGTCGAGCAGGGCGAGGTCCCGGGCGTGGCGGCTCTGGAAGGCGGGCAGGAGGAGGCAGTCGGGGCAGGGCCAGGGCGGGGGGTCCAGGGGGGCACAGAAGGCGACGAAGAGCCCCGGGGAGGCTCCGGGGGGTCCGGGGGGAGCCTGGAAGCGGCCCCGGAGCAGGACGAGCTTCCGGCCGGCGCTGGGCCGGCGCGAGGCGCGGGAGGTGGTGAAACGGCAGCGGAACAGGCGCTCTGGGGGGGGGGGGGGCCGTCGGTCCCTCTGTACTTCCAGACCACCCCTCTCCCCGTCCTTCCATCCCTCCTTCCCTCCCTCCGTCCCTCTGTCCTTCCACCCCTCCGACTGCCCATTTCCCCATCCTTCTGTCCTTCTCTCCCTCTCTCCTTCTATCCCTCCCTCCATCTCTCTCGCCTTCCCTCTTTCCAACCTTCTCCTCCCATTCATCCTTCCCCTCTTCCATCTCTCCATTCCTCCCTCCTTCCTTCCTGCCTTCCAACCCTCTCTCCTTGCCTCCCTCCCTTCGTTCTTCCACCATCCCTCCGTTCTTCCCTCCCTCCATCCCTCTCTCCTCCCACCTCTCCGTCCCTCTCTCAGTCTCTCCGTCCTTCCGTCCATCCCTCCAACCCTCCCTTCCTTCATCCAACCCTCTCTCCTCCTGTCCCTCCAACCCTCTCTTCTCCCACCTCCCCGTCCCTCTGTCCTCCCATCTCTCCGTCCTTCCCTCCGTCCCTCCCCTCCCCCTCCCCTCCCCCTCGAAGCCCCCACCCACCTGCCTGGGGGGGCCCGGGCAGGGTGAGCTGGTGTCGCACCAGGGGGTGGTCGGCGGGGTCCAGCAGGTCGTAGATGCTGTCCCCTTGTGCCACCAGGTCCACCTGCACGGGGGGGGGACACACAGAGGGGTCAGCACCCGGCACCCCCCAAGACTCCCCAGGACCCCCCCCCAGAACTCCCCCCAGCACCGTTGTCCTGCACCCCCCGGTCCATGGGGAAGAGGCAGAGGGTGAGGACCCAGCACCCCCCAGGACCCCCAGAACCCGTCACTCTACACCCCCAGGACCACTCCCATGGGCTGAGACCCAGCACCCCCCAGCACCCCCCGGCACCCGGGACCCCTCTCCCTGCAGCACCAGGAAGACCCCCCTGGGGGGAGGCTCAGCCTCCAGCCCCCCCACAGCCCCCAGGACCCCCCGGGCGAGGCCCCGACCCCCCCCCGGCGCTCACCATGGAGTGCCCCAGGTGCTGGGCCACGTTGTCGGTGACTCCCACCAGCTTCCCCTCGCGGGTCACGGCCAGCAGGAACCCGGGCAGCGATGCCACCAGGTCGGCCAGTTCCGGCCCCCCCAGCAGCTCCATGGGCGCTCCCCGCGTCGGGCCTGTGTGGGGACACGTGGGGACACGGGTCAGCGCCCGCCCGGCGCCCGCTGGCACCCATTGGAACTCACCCCCTTCCTGCACCGGCCCCGGTACCCAAATCGTCACCTGTGGGGTCACTGCTGGCACCCGGAGCCCGTCCCATGTGGACCCAGGGGTGGCCCCGGTCCGGCTCTGGTCCCTGTCCCCGTCCCTCGTCTCCAGCCCCAGCCCTGGGCCCCGTCCCGGTCCTTGTCCCGGTTCCTGACCCCCTTCCAGCCCTGTCGTCGGTCCCGGTCCCTGTCCCGGGTCTTGATGCTGATCCCCTCTCCCGGTTCCTGTCCCTGCCTCCCCGTGTCAGCCCCGATCCCGGGTCCTTGTTACCAGTCTCGGTCCCTGTCCCTGTCCAGATCCTGATCCCTGATCCCGGTCCCTGTTCCGCTGTCCCAGCCCTGATCCCGGTTCCCGACCCCGATCCCCGTCCCTGTCCCTTGTCCCAGCCCCAGTCCTCACTCCCTGTCCCTGGTCTCGGTCCCTGTCCCGATCCCCCTGTCTCAGATTCGAACCCGGCTCCCCATCCGGTCCCGGTCCCGGTCCCAGTCGCGGTTCCCCGTCCCTGTCACTGGTCTCGATCCCAGCCCCGATCCCGATCCCGGGTCCCGATCCTGTCGCGATTCCGCTTCCGTCCCCCGCCCGGTCCCGCTCCCTGTCTGCGGTGCTGAACCGGCTCCTCCCGCAGCCACCGCCGCCGCTGAGCCCTCCCCGGTCCCCTCCCTAGTCCCGGTCCCGGTCCCTGTCCGCGGTGCTGAGCCCTCCCCGAGCCTGTCCCTGTCCCCGCTGCCTTTCTCGGTCCCTGTCCGCGGTGCTGATCCCGTCCCTGTCCCCGGTCCTGTCCTAGTCCCTGTGCCGGTCCCTGTCCCGGTCCCGCTGCCTTTCCCGTTCCCAGTCCCCGTCCGCGGTGCTGATCCCGTCCCTGTCCCTGTCCCTGTCTGCGGTGCTGATCCCGTCCCTGTCCCTGTCCCTGTCCCTGTCCGCGGTGCTGATCCCGTCCCTGTCCCTGTCCCTGTCTGCGGTGCTGATCCCGTCCCTGTCCCTGTCCCTGTCCCTGTCCCTGTCCCTGTCCCTGTCCCCGTCCGCGGTGCTGATCCCGTCCCTGTCCCTGTCCCTGTCCCTGTCCGCGGTGCTGATCCCGTCCCTGTCCCTGTCCCTGTCCCTGTCCCTGTCCCTGTCCGCGGTGCTGATCCCGTCCCTGTCCCTGTCCCTGTCGCGGTCCCGCTGCCGCTGTTCCCATCCCTCTTCCCTCCCGTTCCCGCTGCTCAGCCCAGTCCCCGCTCCCGACAGCGGTTCCCGTTCCCAGCCTGACGCCGCTGCCATCCCGGTGCCGTTCCCGGTTCTATCCTGGCGTCCGTACCCCTTCCCAGCCCAGCCCAATACCCGCTCCCAGTCCCATCCTGATGCCATCCCGGGTCCCATCCCGGTCCCATTTCCATCCCGGTGCCATCCCCGGTCCCTTATGGGTCCCCAGTTCCATCCCAGCCCTAGCGCCGGTCCCATCCAGATACCCAGCCCCATTCCCGCTCCCAGTTCCACCCCAGTCCCATTCCTGCTCCCAGTCCCATCTCTGCTCCCATCCCCTCTCCCGGTCCCATCCCAGTCCCATCCTGGCCAGTTCCCAGCCCCATTTCAGCCCCAGCCCCGCTCCCATCCCCTCTCCCGCTCCCATCCCAGTCCCATCCCATCCCCTCTCCCAGTCCCATCCCCGCTCCCATCCCCTCTCCCGCTCCCATCCCGCTCCCATCCCTCTCCCATCCCTCTCCCATCCCGCTCCCATCCCGCTCCCATCCCGCTCCCATCCCGCTCCCATCCCCTCTCCCCGTCCCTCCGGTTCCCACCTGGCCGCAGACAGGCTCCCTTGCGGGTGTAGATGCAGGCGAGGGCCATGACGTGCAGGTAGGAGAGGCGCGGCCGGTCGCCCTCGGGCAGCGGGAGGAGGTCTCGCAGGGCGCGGATCTGGGCGTTGATCTGGTCCCGGCGCGCCTTGGAGGCGCCTTTGGTGGAGCGGAGCATCCTCCGCCCGCGCCGCCGCCCGCCCGCCGCCTTTATGGGCCCCGCGGCCCCGCGTCAGCGGCCGCGTCACCGGCCCCGCGCCGCCCCCCGCGCTCGGGGGGGGGACGGGGGGGGGACACGGGGACGACAAAGGGGAGGGGGGGGGTGGTCGCGTCACCGGTGACGCTGACGCACGAACGGGGGGGGGGACGCGGGGGGGGCGGCGCGCGGCGGCTTCGCACCGAAATAGGAGATGGAGCCGCGTGAGGGGCGGGGTTTGGGGGGGGGTTTTCGGGGATGGGATGGGATGGAGGGGGGCTTTGGGGAGGGGAGGGGTTTGGGGGGACACGCCCACTCGTGTGGGGGGGCGGGGGGGTGGAAGGGGTAAAAAAGGGGTGGGGGGTGGGGGGGAGTCGTCGGGGGGGCAGGGGAAGGGTGGGGGGGGAGTTCGGGGGGGGAGGGATGGTTGGGGGGTCGGTGGGGGTGGGGGAGTCAACGGGGGGTCAACAGAGGGATGGAGGGGCCAAGAGATGGAGGGAGAGGGTCGATGGAGGGATGGGGGGTCAATGGAGGGGTGAGGAGTCAACGGGGGGTCAGCGGAAGGGTGGGGGGGGAGTTCGAGGGGAGGGATGGTTGGGGAGGGTCAATGGGCAGGTGGGGGAGTCAACGGGGGGTCAACAGAGAGATGGGGGGGTCAATGAGGGGCCAATGGGGGGATGGAGGGGCCAAGGGATGGAGGGAGAGGGTCGATGGAGGGATGGGGGTCAATGGAGGGATGGGGGGGTCAACGGGGGGTGGCGGAGGGGGGGGAGGGTCAACGGGGGGTCAACGGGGTCAATGGGGGGATGGAGGGGACAAGGGGGGGATGGAGGGGCTCAAGGGAGGGAGGGGCGGAGGGAGAGGGTCAGTGGGAGAGGGAGGGGTCAAGGGAGGGATGGAGGGATGGGTGGAGGGGTCAACGGGGGGGATGGAGGGGGTCAAGGGAGGGGGGAGGAGCCACTGGGGAGTCAACGGAGAGATGGAGGAGCTGGAGGGGTGGAAGGAGGGATGGAGGGGCAACGGGGGGATGGAGGGGGCAATGGGGGGATGGAGGGGCAATGGGGGGATGGAGGGGGGAAGGAGGGGATGGAGAGAGCAGCGGAGGGATGAAGGAGTCAACAGGGGGATGGAGGAGTCAACGGGGGGATGGAGGGGGGAAGGGGGGGATAGAGGAGTCAAGGGGGGATGGAGGGGGCAATGGGGGGATGGAGGAGGGAAGGGAGGGATGGAGGGGGCAAGGAGGGATGGAGGAGTCAACGGGGGGATGGAGGGGGCAATGGGGGGATGGAGGGGCAATGGGGGGATGGAGGGGCAATGGGGGGATGGAGGGGGGAAGGAGGGGATGGAGGGGCAATGGGGGGATGGAGGGGCAATGGGGGGATGGAGGGGGGAAGGAGGGGATGGAGGGGCAATGGGGGGATGGAGGGGCAATGGGGGGATGGAGGGGGGAAGGAGGGGATGGAGGGGCAATGGGGGGATGGAGGGGGCAATGGGGGGATGGAGGGGCAATGGGGGGATGGAGGGGGGAAGGAGGGGATGGAGAGAGCAGCGGAGGGATGGAGGAGTCAACGGGGGGATGGAGGAGTCAAACGGGGGAGGAGGGGGGGAAGGGGGGGATAGAGGAGTCAAGGGGGGATGGAGGGGGCAATGGGGGGATGGAGGAGGGAAGGGAGGGATGGAGGGGGCAAGGAGGGATGGAGGAGTCAACGGGGGGATGGAGGGGGCAATGGGGGGATGGAGGGGCAATGGGGGGATGGAGGGGCAATGGGGGGATGGAGGGGGGAAGGAGGGGATGGAGGGGCAATGGGGGGATGGAGGGGGGAAGGAGGGGATGGAGGGGCAATGGGGGGATGGAGGGGCAATGGGGGGATGGAGGGGGGAAGGAGGGGATGGAGGGGCAATGGGGGGATGGAGGGGGCAATGGGGGGATGGAGGGGCAATGGGGGATGGAGGGGGGAAGGAGGGGATGGAGAGAGCAGCGGAGGGATGGAGGAGTCAACGGGGGGGATGGAGGAGTCAACGGGGGGATGGAGGGGGGAAGGGGGGGATAGAGGAGTCAAGGGGGGATGGAGGGGGCAATGGGGGGATGGAGGGGGCAAGGGGGGGGATGGAGGAGTCAAGGGGGGATGGAGGGGCCTTTTGGGGTCTGGGGGGTCTCCAAGTGGGGAGAGAAGGACGGGGGGGGTCAACGGAGGGCTGGTGGTTGGTCAGTGGGGGGAGAGGGGGGTCAGTGGATGGAAAGGGGTGTGGGGGGGGGCCCGGGGGGGTCAGTGGGGGTTCGGGGGGGTCAACTGGGGATGTGGGGGGGGGTCCGGGGGGGCTCCAGGGCCGGGCGGGCGATGAACAAACCAACGGTGGGGTGGAGAAGCCAAGGGGGGGTTCGGGGGGTCTGAGGGGCGCGGGGGGGCCAAGGGGGGTTCCGAGGGGGGGAAGGTGGGTGGGGGGGGTCAACAGAGGCACGGGGAGACGGACTGGGGGGGCCATTGTGGGGCCGGGGGTGAGGGGGGGGCCGGGGGGGTTTCCATGGGGCGGCCCCTCCGCGAGGGGGACCGCTGGGGGGGAGGGGGAGCGTCTGGGACCCCCCCTCCCCCCCCCCTCCAGGCCTTTGGGAACCCCCTTCTCCCCCTCCCTCCTCCCCCCCTTCTCGGGCGCCCCCGCGGATTTGGCTCCGCCCCCCCCCCGCGGGTCCCCTCCCCCCCTCCCGGCTCCGCCGCTGCCAAATTTGGGAGCCGAAGCCGCTGAGCCAAAAATAGCGACGGGGGGGCTAAAAATAGCGCGGGGGGGCGGGGCCGGCGCGGCCAAACGGGGCTCCGGGGGGGTTCGGGGGGGGGGCTCGGACCCCCGGGGCCTCTGCGGGGAGGGGGGGACCCCCGGAGGGGGGTTTGGGGGGTCTAGGGGGGGGGTGAGGGGGGGAAACACCCCCGAGCGTTGGGGTCTCCTTCGCGGGGGGGGAGGGGGGAGGGAAAGGGGGAGGAGAAGCCCCGCTGGGGGGTCCCCCCCAAAGCTCTGGGTCCCCCCCCCCCGAATTCCTGGGTCCATCTCAGGGTGCCCCCAAATTCCTGAGTCCTCCCCCACCCCAACCCCCCCCCGAGCCCTCCCCAAATTTTTGGGGGTCCCCCCCAGACCCCCCCGTCCCCTCTCCCCCCCCCCCCCCCAAATTCCTGGGTTCCCCTCGAACCTCCGGGTGCCCCCTGAGTTCCCGGGTGTTCCCCCCCGCCCCCCCCCCCCGAATTCCTGGATCCCCCCAAATTCCTGGGGGGGCCCTCCCCAAACCCGGGTCCCCCCCCCCCCCGGACCCCCCCGGGGCCCCTCAAATTCCTGGGTGTGTCCACCCCCCCAAAAAAATCTCGGGTCCCCCCAACCTCCGAGTCCCCCCCCCCCTCCCCAAATTCTTGGGGGTCCCCCCGAGCCCCCGCGGCCGCTGGGGGCGCGTTTCCATGGCAACGGGGGAGCCGCGATATTTTGGGGGGGTGGGGGAGGGGTCGGGGAAGACCCCGGAGCCGGGGGGGGGAGGGAGGAGGAGGAGGATGAGGAGGAGGGATCTGGGAGGGGATGAAGGAGGAGGAGGAGGATGGAGAGGAAGGATGAGGATGAGGATGAGGATGAGAGGATGAGATGAGGATGAGGATGAGGATGAGGATGAGGATGAGGATGAGGA